>NW_026042966.1:0-69571 GCF_023856365.1 Brienomyrus brachyistius | reverse complement strand
ATCTTAAGCAACAAAAGAAAATTATTTTTGACGTTATTTATCTGAGCAGTCAGTGTGTATTCACTCTGAAAAAAAAAATGCATGATTTAACATATGAACTAGGGATGTGCACCATTCAGAACTGATTTGAGAATGAAATTCTCAAATACGTATCCTAAAATTCAGGATTTTGAATACATATATGAACTTGAATTTCAGTTCATTTTGTTAATCTGAATTACATTTGAATTGTGGTTGAAAACAGGTTGTGGCATTGAAATTTATATTTGAATTTAAAGAAGAAGAACGAAAAAGGGTTTGGATTCAAATTCAAGTTCATATACGTACTGTAGGTGTAGCTTTTAACTAAAATATGAACTTTAATTTAAATATGAATTATACATAAACACATTAACATTGTTATACATCATTGTTATAAAAATGTCGTTTTGTAAAGAATGAAATAATGCAACATTTGAAGTGTCACCTAAAATAATAATTATACTGTCATTTTGTGCACCATGGTGGATCTGCTCATAGGAAGAGCTGAGTGTCTCTCCTTAAAAGTCAGTGTTGGCTGCAGTGACGGCAGTTTCTAACCTAAGAAACGTCCCAAACACTTTTCCTGCATCAAAAGTCAAACTAGTCCCTATTCCTGCCATGAAAGGTTCACATAATGTCACCGATACCTGAACCAACCATGTTTATCAGAGGATGCCAACCCTTTGGCTGCAGCTTTCTCTGCACACGCTGAGAGAGTCTTCAGTGTAGCAGGAAAAGATTTCAGGCCAGAAGATTGCAAATTAAATCATGAAACCTTTGAAGATATTATGCTGAATAAATGTAATAATAATGAAAAATTAGCAATGTGTATTGGAATAAAGCATAATTGTATTTGCCATGACGTTTTGCTTTTCGCTGTAGTGCTATGGTTGAACGGAAAAACTTACTTTTGTGTGCATAAGAAAATAAATAGGAGGAACTACGAAACCAAGTAATTCCTTTTACTATGTATACTTTTTCTTTAATGTTAAAAGATAGACAAACTAGTAATGGGCAAACAGCTCTTCGGCTCTTGAATTAAATTATGCAGGTACTACAGCAAAATGCTCAAAAATACCAAAACACATCAAGAGCTAAATATGCAAAAACAATAAATACCTTCCTGTGGAAAAGGGGCAACATAAACCAAATGTAAAGTCACGAAAATCATGAAAATATAAAGTACACTTTACACACTTCATTTCTTTGAATTGAAATTAATTATATTCATCTACCTTCATACATTAATACAAGACATTATATGATTATAATGTTTGTTATTATCATATAATTTTTATTTAGGTATTATGTAGGTGCAGTTAATGTATAGTGTTACCTGATATATACTAATAAGCAGTAATACAATAAAAAGAGAGAAGAATGTCAGCTGTTCTCCAAGAAGTTACTGATTTCTTGGATGGCTAGAAGAACATCGATTCAGTTCCCAAAAATCTGTAAGAACAATTTTTGAGGATCTGTATTTTCCATTGTTATTCTCAAAGGGCTGTCATCATGACTATTTTGCTTTTCAGGTAAAGACTCCAACAGCAGGACTGTGGTACAGCAGCCTGTGTCTGACACATTGCAGCCAGGAGACTCTGTGAGCCTGCAGTGTACGATAGAGACTGGGAGCTGTGCAGGAGAACACAGTGTTTACTGGTTCAGACATGGATCAGGAGAATCCCTTCCTGGAGTCATTTACAGCCATGGAAACAGCAGTGATGAGTGTGAGAAGAGCCCTGAGGCTGGATCTCCTACACGGAGCTGCGTCTACAGCCTCCCCAAGGGGAACCTCAGCCTCTCCGATGCTGGGACTTACTACTGCGCTGTGGCCATGTGTGGGGAGATGCTGTTTGGGAACGGCACATAGCTGGATATAGATGGTAACACCCAGTGTGGGGAGATGCTGTTTGGGAACGGCACACAGCTGGATATAGATGGTAGCACCCAGTGTGGAGAGTATATCTGCTTCAAAGTTTTATTTAGCTTATTCTGCTATTAAGACATTTATTTCTTTTTTTAATGTAATGAATTTTCTAATTTAAGTGCTTAAATTAAATTACACAGATGTTAATTTAATAATTATCCATCCATCCATCCATTTTCCAAACCGCTTATCCTATTGGGTCGCGGGGGGTCCGGAGCCTAATTTAATAATTATTTCAAATATTAATATCCATCCATCCATCCATTTTCCAAACCGCTTATCCTATTGGGTCGCGGGGGGTCCGGAGCCTAATTTAATAATTATTTCAAATATTAATATAAATTGTTAAAATGCAAAATACTAGAAGTTCATGTTAAAAATGGACTATTTACAAAACAACTGCTGTAATGTGTTATCGATTTGATCTTTAACTAATGTAATGTAAGCAAATGGGAAATGTGTCTCTATATCATTATGCTGAAATCTATCTCTTTGTTACAGGCTTTCAGAAGCTGCTGGATCCTCTTCACTCTGGCTTGCTGATAGTTTTATCTTGCAGCATTATTCTGAACGTTGCTCTCATTTGTATAAGATGTAAACTGACCTGTACACACTGTGCAGGTACGCTGCCCGGCTTTATGCACTCAGAAGGACAAAATGTAGATTTTAACAAATTATAGAAATATAAAATTGTTTTATGATAGATAACATTTTCATATTAAAACCACTCTTGCAGGTAATACAGTTTTAAAATCCATTATTAAATCTCACCTTATTTATATAAACCTTTTTGTACTGTAAGATTTACATTTTTGTATTATATCTTTCATATTTTGCAAAATCTATTGAAATATACATGTTGCAATAAGTTGCATATCAATAACTTTTATTACCAAGATCTCCTTTATAGCAATTTTATTATATATGATATATGAGAACAAATGACACGTATCCAAACATGCACACTTAAATTGACAGAAGTCATTTTTACTTTCATTTTTGAGACAAAAAGGATGTTGATTGCTTGAAAATTCGGAATGTTATCTGACCACGGTATGATACCGTGCGAAATTAAATAATATATTGATGTGTTATATATTTTAAACAGATGAAAAGAACAGTGATATATCAAAAGTGGAATGGTCACGCAAGCAAGTATGTAATAAATATTTCAAATTACAAATCGTCAGTAAAACAAATGAACCTCAGACTGATTTCCATCCTGGGATCAGCATTTTAAGTGCTATTTGTGAAAATAGGTAATAGCAAACCGATTTGATCCATCCAATTCTGCCATCTTTGTCTCCACAGTGCCATGACGAGGACACACTGAATTACGCTGCCCTGAACCTTAAGAAGCCAAAACCCAGGAGACAGAAGAAAGACGGGAATAATGACACTCTGTATTCTGACCTCCGCTACAGAGATTATGAATAAAGATGCTTCTCATTCATGTCAGTCACACAGAGTGTTCAGGGTGTAGCTTTAATAATGTTCAGAGGAGGGCAGGGGAGCCAGTGCTTCTGAGACTGAATCACGGGATTTTACGGAGTACCGGTGCTGAGTTTGGTGTCAGTGTGTTTGGGGCGCATTTTTACTGGAAGTGCAAATGTTCAAGCCAGACTGGGGGCTGAGGGAGGGGGAGAGGGGAGCCACAGAGATTATTTCTTCATGGCATGGGGGGGAATAAGCGGCTTTAATGTTGTGGAAAGGCTGAGTTGCTGCAATCAGTTCTTTGATGTCACACATGCTTACTTGTCTCCCTTGTGTACCATGCTGAATGGTTTGGGGCAAACGCACAGGGACTGATCGATTATATTAAACAGATGAAAGAAACTGAATGAAAATTTCAAGTGTTCTTAAATTACGTTTTTCATTTAATTGTGTGTTCTGGATGTATTTTTGAGTATATACATGTACCTGTATATGTACCTGTATATATACCTGTGTCGTTAATAACGATGTGGATAATTAAGAAAGAGGAGTTTTGTTTCTTGCTCCCTGTCTTGTTACTTGGCTCACAAACATACACACACATAGACACACACACAAACATACACAGACACACAAACACACACACACATAGACACACACACACACAAACACACATGCACACATGCACACACACACACTGCTACGGCTCTGTAAGAACACTACCATGCTCTTTTGTGTGAGTGGGGTGGGGGGTGTTAAATAAGATGAAAATGACAATGGCTGTACTTTTGTTATGTCAGTTGTGTTTCTATAGTCATTGTATCATATTCCACAAGCTTTTTATTCTACAAGATGTACAAGCCAGTCAGTGTATTCAGTGGGGTGTTCAGGAGTCATTAGGTTCTGAAAAATGTCTTGCATTTAAAACATAATGTACTTTTGAATACTTAAGTATTTTTAGATGCAAATACTCCAGTACTTTAACTGAAGTAAAAAATTAACTGAAAAACTTTGAGTATTATTTGACGAGGAGTATCTATACTTAACTCAAGTAGTGAAGTTGTGTACTTTGTCCACCTCTGTCCAAAAGTGACATACAGCTGTAAGCTGTTTGGGTTTGTTTGTCTGCTGAGTGCTTCTCTGCAGTGCTGCAGATGTTTCCACTGGTTAGATGCAGCTCAGGAAGACTGACCCACTGACTGCACTGTGCTGGACTCACTTTGCAAAGAGTAAAAACCACACAGACAGAACAATATCTGCTTCTTGTAAGACCCTGTTTCCTCTCTACCTCACCCAGGTCACGCTTTCAAGTATTCAGCCTAAGTTATTTTATCCAAACAAGCCACCATTATTATTCATGCAGCTGGACATTTGACTGGAGCACATGATTGCTACATATCACTACTGTACATGGAACGGAATGTACAGTTTTCACAACAGAACTTTAGAAAAGCAAAATTCTCATCAGTCCACATCTCTAACCACCACACATCCTAGGGCTCCCATTTATAATGGTACATTTTTGTTTTATTCACATTCTTTTTCATCACACAGATAAACACCATCCATTAATCTTACAGCATGTATCCTGGTCAGGGTGATGGGGACGACACCACCTATATCGAGTGTGATTTAAGGCCAAGACCTTAAAAGGGAGAGTCAAGACTGAGGCTTGTTACAAGAGCAGTGGGGCACAAAACAACAAACAACATCATTATGAATGTAAAATAAATGGATGTATATATAAATATAGGGTAATAATAGAAACAAAAAATAAGAATATATTACATACAGAGGAATATTATAGGAATATTAAAATTAACTTATACACAATCCTTAACTTATACACAATCCTATTGCATGTAACATTATTGCTCATGTGCCAGATATTAGCCTCCCAAAGGAAGCTGCCACACAGGGCATAATGCACTGGCTCAATGCAACACTGCACATCAGTGAATAAGGAGGAACAATATTGCAGATCAGCAGCAGATAGAAACTGTATCAGAAGACAGTGAACAGGGGAAAAGTTCAATGAGCAGAGTGCAGATTATAAAGCCTGACTGCTGTGGGGCCCAATGACCTGCGGTACCGTTCTGTCACACGCCGGGTGTCTGAGTCTCTTACTGAAGGAGCTGCCCTTACGGGCCTCCATAGTCTGCTGGGGGGGTGAGAGGTGTCACATAAAATTGATGACAGCCTTGTTATCAGCCTGCTCTCATCCATCTACTCTACAGTGCCAAGGGACGCTCCTCCCTGATGATGAGAGGAGTCTAAGCATGTGGACATTTGGGATAATGTGAGTTCAGAACTGGATGGTCAGCTGTACGACTTCCAGTCTGTAGGCAGACTCATCACCTTCAGTTATGATGGCAAACACAGTAGTATCACCTGCAAAATTCAGGATCTTCACTGGAGCAGCAGTGATTTGTGTAGAAATTGAAGAGAAGAGGGAGAGCACAGAGCCTGGAGGAGCTCAGTGCTGAGGGTCAGCGTGTCTGATGTGTGCTGTAAGCATACAGATGTCCTGCATTTGTGGAACATTTTGTTTGTGCTGCTGTTTATATGTGTTGTTGACGCTGCAGTCAGTAATTTTCCACTAGCAGTCTCACCTCTGCATTTTACAGGAAGACTGACCGACTGAGAGCAGGGTGTTTGTGTCTCTCTTCTCAGTGAGCGAAAACCACACAACCATCAGGTCCTCAGCTCAGGCCCACTGCTTCACTAGAAAAACCACAAAGGGTATTTTTATCTAAAAGTGGGTGAGCAAGTGAGATGTTATTGACAGCATGAATTTGTCTACTAACATTTTAAATTCAAACCTAAAAAGCAGTATGTCCAGGATGTCAGTAATTACATTTAGTCAGTATGAACAATTTGGGTGCAATAATATAGAATAATGTAGAATTTTGCATAATTCAGTTAATACCAGTAAGATACCGATCATTAACACTATAAGGTCATGTTGCTGAATCTCATTGTTAAAGTTAAATGAATCTACGCATTTTTATACACACAAGACTGTGCTTAGTTCATCTTTCAGTCAAAATCACACAGTGAGGCAAATCTGACCATCTTAATTGTTTTTGCTTGTGTGGAATGGCATCCCATGCAGGCCTGTGCTCTGTGCTTCCTGGGACAGGTCCCACCCTCTCCAGACCCCGATGAGAATTAGTAGTCGCTGGATAAAAGATTGACAAAAGATAAAAATACAAAAGTCATTCTTGCTGTCTAACCTCTGATTACTGCATGACATTTCTGATTTCTGATAACTGATAAGTAGAAAATATGTTTAGTCTCTTGCTTGGTGGTAAGAAAAAAGGAGAACCACAAAGAGCACAGTCATTTTCAAGGTTATTTCTCACTGGTCAGTGTGAAAGGCTGCGTCATTAATATAACGCCGGGCTCAGCACAGTGACTGCACCTGCGCTGCACTGTAGAACACAAGCCAGGCTGCAGACCATCAGCCCTGAAAGTTAAAACAGGACTCGTATGTGTGTCATGTGGTGTTTAATAAAAATTTACAGGACAGAACATAGTGGATTCAGTTTCCTTTGCTCTTACACTCCCAGTCCAAAGTGTGGCCACGACTGCTGTCAATGCATCTGTCTCTTTTTTCACCTTAATTTTTCACCTGTGTTATTCACCTTAATATCAAAAGGCTCCAAAGCAGTACAGTAATGCAGAACAAATATTGTAACTAACAAGGAAGTGGGGAGGTAATGGACAGAAGTGTTGGTTTTTGGTAACTCCACTCCTCTGACCTCCACTGTAATTTTAGGTTCCTTGGAACAATATTGTAAACCAGTCATCACACACCTAGGGGTTAAAGTCGACACCAACCTTAAGTTTGACACTCAGATAAGGTTAGTTGTCAAGTCAAGCTTTTTACAATTGAGGCAGTTGGCCAAAATAAAGCCAATTCTTTCTAGGCAGCACTTTGAGACAGTAATCCACTCTTTTGTCACTACTAGTTTGGACCACTGTAACGCCCTCTATGTTGGGGTTAGAGGCTCCACTATTGTTCACCTCCAGAAGGTTCAAAATGCTGCCGCACATGGAAATATGAGCATGTCTCCCCCATTTTAGCCTCACTCCACTGGCTGCCCGTACATTTTAGGATTCATTTTAAAATTCTGTTATTTGCTTTTAAAGCCCTCAGTGGTCTTGCTCCA
Organism: Brienomyrus brachyistius; assembly: GCF_023856365.1. Lineage (NCBI taxonomy): Eukaryota > Metazoa > Chordata > Actinopteri > Osteoglossiformes > Mormyridae > Brienomyrus > Brienomyrus brachyistius. The sequence continues at coordinate 62,014 of NW_026042966.1, read as the reverse complement.
TCTGACCTCTGTGAGCTGCTTCACCCTTACACCCCCACCCGCTCTCTCAGGTCAGCTGATCAGCTGTTCCTGACGGTTCCTAAGACTCAGCGTGAGCTTAGAGGGGATCGAGCCTTTGCAGTCGCAGCTCCTAAAATGTGGAATGACTTGCCTTTTCACATTAGAGAGGAATCCCCTCTGTCCGTTTTTAAATCTCTTCTAATCTCTTCTCCTTCACCTTTGACACATTGTGAGATGTTAATTTTAATAGTAAATCTTATTTTAATCTTAGCCTTTTCTTTATTAATTAATTGATTTTTTTTAATTTTTATTAATGGCCTTTTACTCACATTGAATGTTTTGGTTTTTATTAAATTTCTTTTACTTCGTTTTTAAGTGTGTGAATGTTTTTATTTATTCCTTTGTGCAGCACTTTGGTCCATAAGGTTGTTTAAAGTGCTTTTCAAATAAAGAGCTGGATTGGATTACATTGGAAGATGGCTCAACAAATCTCTTTCACAGAATGTAAAATTCGACAGAGGGCGCAAGGTGACATTCTGTCAGGGGCCCAGAATTTTTAGCTACACCTCTGTGTTACTGTGTTTTTTTTGTTCTAGCCATCAATAACTCTGGAGTTGCTATATCGCCACCTGGTGGTGAAAAGATCAGACAAAAATATGTACACATGTTACCAACAGTTTGAAATTGAAGTGCAGAGTTAACAGGTTTAATTAATCGTCCCCACGGATGCCAGTCATGAAATTTGAGAATTGCAAATTAAAACACAGGAAAAAATCAGGAACACTACAAGATAAAATATTTAGCAAACACTCAATGTGCATCCAGGGTGACAAGGGACAACTGGAGGATGATATGACAATCTGACAGTGACATTCACAGCACTTTATATGTTGCCAAAAACAGAAAAGGGGATTAAAATCAAGAATCAGAAATCATGTATGAGGGTGGGGCTGCTTGGTGGTGCAGTGATTAGCACTGTTACCTCCCACCACTGGGACTCAGGTTCGAGTCTCCGCCTGGGTCACATGTGTGGGGAGTTTGCATGTTCTCTCTTGCTAAATTGGCCGTAGGAGTGCATGTGTGTGTGAATGGTGTGTGAATGTGCCTTGCAATGAGCTGCCCCCCCGTCCTGGGTTGTTCCCTGCCTCGTGCACAGATCCTGCCAGGATAGGCTCTGGACCCCCCGCGACCCAGTAGCATAAGCGGTTTAGACAATGGATGGATGTATGAGGGTGAGTCACAATGACGACAGCTGCTCTGTTGACTTGGTCCCAGGAGTCGTCAGCGTTGGTCTGCCGGGGCCCCCGTCCTGTCTGTGGAAGCACCCGTCTTGTTGGCTGTTCTCTCTGCCTGGGCCCCCTCTCCTGCTGCCTCACGTTTGGGTTGAAGTGGCTCCCCAGTGCTTCTGTAAAGCTCTTTGTGTATCTTAGAAAAGGGCTGTATAAATGTAACATTCATTCATTTATTCAAGGTCCCAGCCAGAAGAGTGCAGTACTACACTGTCCCCCACAGCCTGAATCAGCTGGATGTTATAGGATTAAGACACTTCCTGCATTAGGCCATTTACCCTCAGTGTATTTCCATACCCTGACAGGATGGATGACAATACTATGGCCCTAATTTTCAATACACAGTTTTCACAGGAGTCTCACCCTCATCCACATTCTCTGCATTCCTTATCTCATGCTTCTTTGCCACCCGCATCTCCTCTGCCTGCTTTGTCTCATTTTCCCACAATTGAAACACCGTCCAATTTGTCTCTGTTTTAGTTCTACCACATTAGTCCCTGAGCAACCAGTCTGATCCCGTTCCTCTAATTTCAGACGCATCTGGCTTATCTGATTGGGACTGAAGCTGCTGTTACTAGGAAAACCACATTCGTCCCACTGGGGCAGGTCTGACACCGCGTCCTTCCCATATGTCTCCCATAATTGTTGTACAGAATTTCAGCTGGAGTTCTTTCCCAGAAGCAAGTAATTTCACTTTAGCACCTGTTCAGTAAAAGTCAAGTAGGTCTTTAATGTTATTTTTAACTTTACACAGTTGAGTATAGTACAGTTACAAAAGAAACTGTTTCCCTCGGACCAAGGTGCTACTTAAATTAACAGAAGACTAACACATACCAACCTAGCAACATACTGTATGGTGCATAATGAGCAAAAACTGTGCAAACATTGCAGGACAGTGCAAAAAGAGAGGACAACTGACACCAACGAGCACAAACAGCACAGTAAACCCAGTACTGAGAAGGCGCAGTTTGGTTGTCCAATGAGGTAGCAATAAAAATAAATAAAAGTAACTGTAAACATGGCGACAATAAGATAAAAAATAGTAGTTAAATAATAAAGTGTGTTAATGAGTGTATGTGTGTGTGGTATCAGATTAGTCCCTGAGAGTTCAGTAGTCTGACGGCATGGGGGATAAAGCTGTTTGAGTCTGGCTGTAAAGGCCCGAATGCTCCGGGACCTATTTCCAGAAGGCAGGAGGGTGAAACGATAATGTGAGGGGTGGGTGGGGTCATCCACAATGGTGGTGGCTTTGCGGATGCAGTGTGTGGTGTGAATATCTGTGATGGAGGGGAGAGATATGTTAGGGTTATCTTCTTCTGAAGATGCGCTGGAAACAAACCAGTCTCTGAACACAGAACAACACAGACAGCTGTGATGACGTTTTACTTGCTGCAAGGTGTAGGGAATCCACTTGCAGAGTCTCCGCAGTTTCAGCAAAATGATGGTTTATTGAACAGCAAAAATAATACAATGTAATACAGTGTAGAGACACACCGGGTACTGAAAGGCAGCTCAGATACAAATTGAAGACAGTTCTTCACCCCCCTTTATACCCAAAAAGGCCCTCCCCACCAAGGTGTTGTGTGTAGGTGTTGTGAGTGAATTTACATATAAAGAGTGACCCCCTGGAGTGTGAGGATCCTGAGACAGGGACGGGACAGGACAGGGTGGAGACTTTTATGATCATTGTAATTCAATTCTTATCACCTTATCTTATCCTTATCACCATAGTGGTGCCAACTGGAACCCCCATTCTCTCCCTGGCTTCCCCCATGATCATAAATTCCTAACATTGTCTGCATTCAAATGATCAACCAAGAACCTTGGGACATTTTTACCACTTTTCCTTACAAAGGGAAGCCCGGTCCTGACCTCGAGGTGTCAGCCTCTCAGTCGAACTCAGCCAACTTCGAAAGAGTAACTCCCCTCGCAGTGTCTTTTATTGAGGTACACAAACAGGATATGCAACTGACATTGAACATTGTTTGTCACCATATATGGGGTGGAAATATTCAAGCGACAGTTCTTGAGACGTGTTATTGCTCAATTAAGATCAAGCTGCGGCAGGGTGTTGTTTCTAAGCGTCTAGCAAAATGATGATAAAAAAAGTACATATTTCTCTAACACGATACTCCCAATGATTTTCTCACCTGTCATCACTATCTGTTGTAGGGACTTGTGATCTGAGGCGACACAGTTCTCAAAGCAGACCGTGATGCAGCTGCTCAGGGTGCTTTCAACAGTTCCCCAATAGAGTGTGAGAATGGGAGATGGGCTTTTCTGAGCTTCCGTGGAGAGTAGAGGTGCTGCTGTGCTTTCCTTACTATGGAGCTGATGTTGAAGGACCTGGTGAGATTCTCCGCCAGATGGACAACAAGGAATCTGGTACTCTCTACGATCTCCACAGATGAGCCATCGATGTGCAGCAGAGAGTGGTCACTCTGTGTTTTGTGTTCTTCTAACGTCAACAACCATCTCTTTGGTCAACATTCAGAGACAGGTTGTTGGCTCTGCAGCAGTCCGATAGTCATCACACTTCCTCTTTGTATGCTGAGTCACCGTTTTTATTGATGAGACCCACAACAGTCTTGTCATCTGCCTGATGTTGATGATGGAATTCGAAATGTGCATTGCTGCTCAGTTGTGAGTCATCGGAGTTAACAGCAGTGGGCTGAGCATAAAGTCCTGGGTTCCTGCTACAGCGTCTGAGCAGTTGCCTTCGTCGCCCATAGCTCCTGCGCAGCCCGAGCAGCCGCCTCCGCTGCCCCCTGCGGCCCCAGAGCCCGAGCAGCCGCCGCCTGCTTTGCCCGTAGCTCCTGAGCAGCCGCCTCCGCTGCCCCCTGCGGCCCCAGAGCCCACGCCCGAGGCGCTCCCTCCGCCTCAAATGACTGTGCCCCCTGGGGCTCTTGTTCCTGGCCCCACTCCTGTCCCTGACCCAGCTCCAGACTTTCCTGCCCTAGTCCCCGAGGAGGTCCCGGACAGTCTGACCACCGTGTGTGCCACGCCCCCTGATTATCCACGTGTGCTTCCCTGATCGTACCCAGCTGTGTCCGATTATTTTCAATCAGTCCTGTCTATTTGAGTTCATGTCTTACTAGAGTTCAGTGTCCGTCATTGAAGTCCGTCTGCGTGAGATGTTTCCTGCACCCCGTGTTCCTAATAAATCCCCGTATCCTGCCTGCCTTGCCTGTTTCCTGCCCGTCCGCCGCTCCCGTTAAATGGCGATCGTGACACAAGGCACACGCACATCAAGTACCAATGCAGCAAATACAGATGAACAATTTAGGAGGAATACTAGTCAAAGGAAGGAAGAAAAGCAGCCCACCCTATCTCATGGTCACGGACACAAACATCAGGGAGTGTTATGAAGAAGACATCACACTTAACACCATTGGTTTTATGCAGTGAATTACACCAGAGAGAGTTTTTACATTCTAGCTGTGTTACGTAACATTCCTCAGCCTTCAGGTTTTTTCCACACAATGCACGACATGCAGGGGTGCCAAACAAAACAGCGGAACTGCAGTGTAGCCAATTATTTGTTTCAGTAGTTTTAAGAAAACTAGAACATAAAATGTTTGTTTTACTTAGTCCACAAAAGAGTTTTTACCTATCTTAGTGTATTTTACATCACATACACTCTCGGTCCGTTGTGGAGTCCATCCCACTGTAGTTGGAGAATGCTGCCATCAGTCGCTTGGTGTAGCACTCGCAGGATTTACCAGGCTCCTGTTTAAACTGATGCATCATGCCCCAGTCCATGCGCAGGAGGACCAGTCTCTGAAGGGCTGTCGCATGGTGAGGCCTGTTCTGCCTGGGGTCCAGCAGGTCACTGGCAATGTCCTTCAACTCACAGTGGGCTTGCGTTCATAGTGGGGTACCGCAGGGTTCGATTTTAGGACCACTATTGTTCCTAATTTACATAAATGATATGGATACCAATATATACAGTAAACTGGTGAAATTTGCAGATGACACCAAGGTGGGTGGTGTAGCAGATACTGAATTAGTGGCTCAGCAGCTACAGCGGGATCTTGATTTAATTAGTGACTGGGCCGATACCTGGCAGATGAAATTTAACGTCGATAAATATAAGGTACTCCATCTAGGGAGCAGAAATATAAAGTACAGGTATTTCATGGGTGTCACTGAAATAAAGGTAGCTGATCATGAGAAAGACCTTGGTGTGTATGTTGATGCTTCCATGTCCCATTCTCGCCAGTGTGGGGAAGCAATAAAAAAGGCCAATAGGATGTTGGGGTATATCTCCAGGTGTGTGGAGTTTAAGTCAAGGGAGGTAATGCTAAGATTATACAATTCCTTGGTGAGACCTCACCTAGAATATTGTGTGCAGGTTTGGTCACCATATCTTAAAAAGGACATTGTGGCCTTAGAAAAGGTGCAGCGTAGGGCCACAAAAATGATTCCTGGTCTTAGAGGAATGTCATACGAGGAACGGTTACTTGAGCTAAATCTGTTCAGTCTCAAGCAAAGGAGATTGAGGGGGGACATGATCCAGGTATATAAGATTCTAACAGGTTTGGATGCTGTTCAACCAAATAGTTACTTCAGCATTAGTTTAAATACACGAACTCGTGGCCATAGGTGGAAATTAGCGGGAGAACATTTCAAGCTGGATTTAAGGAAGCACTTCTTTACGCAGCGTGTAGAGTATGGAATAGTCTTCCTGATAATGTAGTGCAAGCTGAATCCTTGGGTTCCTTTAAATCAGAGCTAGATAAGATTTTAACGACTCTGAGCTATTAGTTTAGTTCTCCCCAAGCGAGCTTGATGGGCCGAATGGCCTCGTCTCGTTTGTATAGTTCTTATGTTCTTATGTTCAACTCCTTCATCTACAGTGTCAGATGAGCAAACCTTATCTCCCCCTTGAGGATTTGGACATACCAACATAGGGGCAAGAATTTCTGCTACCTCGTCCTGCTGCCTGAGTGTTTCGCCACGGCACTTCTTCACCGAGAAGGAGGTAGAGTCGGGTGCTGAATGGTTATGATCCTCGTCTGCAGGGGGGAGAGGGGAAGGGGCAGGGGAACCACTGGCTACTCCTCCCTCGGTGGCATAAGGAGGAAGCTGCTGTTTGGGCAGCAATGCTTGGGCAGGAGCCACACAGTTTATTTCTGGGTATCTAATTAGCGGACACCATTAGGTCCCTTCAGGGGCTCCACAGACAAACTCATTGACAAAATAGAATTGTCACAGAAAAATTCTTTGTCACATGCTCAGTCGACATGGACTGTGTGCTATTTACATATTTTTGGCACAAACGAAATCTCATATGCATATCGATGTATCTTTCGCACAAGTGGACCTCCATCACTTTAAAGAGGGTAAACTCTGATCAGGAAATTTACGACGTCAGAATAAACGGATTTTTTAACAGAAGTAACTGACATGCCCTAATAAGGAAATGCATACAATCAGAATACAATATCTGTGGTTTTTAACAGTGGTAACAATCTGATAATGAAAGGAATCAGATCAACATTTCTATAGCATGTAACAGAGCTTGCTCCCCTCCAGAACTCATTGTTCCAGTAGTTATCTGAAATCATCTGCAGGAGCTATTCTTTTATTTGTATATTAAGCATAATTATTCATGAATATTATTGATTATGTTTATTTGTTTAATGTTTTTATTTATTCGTATTTATTGTTTATAATATAATGTTATATAGTATTGCAACACTTGAAACGAGAGGTACTTGCCTGCCTTAGTGATATTTACTATTGTCTAAGTGTATTCCCACCTGTAGGAGGCAGCAATGGTTGTTATTAAAGGTGCTGAGATTACGCGGCTCAGGGCTGAAGGTGCAAAGTGAAACAGTCATTGACCGTATTTGCCATGTGTGATGGTGTCTGCATATCGGCCCTTTTGCGCCAAACAAACCAGTTCAAAGTACTGTGTGTTAAAATATCATATGAATAAATCCTCTCAAGAACTAAACTCAATATCGTATCCTCATCATTCAACGCGTCTGACTTTTGCACCTCTTACCACAAGGCAGTGGATTACATGGGGAAATTACAAACAAGGAGAATTTAATCTGTTTTTCCTCTACATTGTCGTTATTCAGAATATTACAGACTATGAACAAAAACGGACAATGTAAGAAAATAAAAAAATGTGTATGACAGAAAGCTAGAGTATTTTTGCAATGGTGAGCACTAGCTGGTTTATGTACTAGCTCACACTCAAGAAACAGCATAAATGCTACTCATACACAGTTGGGGGGCAGGGGTCAGTCCTTGTGCCTGTAATGAGGTCACCAGTTGAAACTAACCCAGCCTCAGCACGTCTGTGGGTCCTTGAGCAAGGCCCTTAACCCCCAGCTCCCTGGGCGCCCCAACAGGTAGCTGCACTTCGCGGACAACTTACTCCACAAAGAGTAAGTTGAGGGAGACATAAAAAACACAATTTCCCCACGGGGATTAATAAAGTCCATCCATCTATGGAATATTATTTAGCACTATATAACGCAGAATATAAGAATTACGATTTTATAAAAAGTATGCCAAATATCCATGATATAATCATTACAATGTAAACATTATAATGTAATCAACACAATGGAACCAACTGAGTATGTATTTGCACCTTTTGTTAGTCTGAGTTTCTGTTAGCTACTTTGTTAGTCCTGAATCTATGAATATTCACATTTTTATCGCGTATATTTTATCACTATGTAAAAGGACAAATATATTATCAACCTTTTAGTGAGACAATGTGTAAACGGCTGAAACTACCAAGGTTTACTACTGAAGGAAGGGATTCACCTGAGTTCACCAAAAGTTCATGGCTGAGTATTTTTAAAAAACCAAGTGGAGCTGCTCGCGCCACTATTATGTTCAACCGAGAGGCCAAACGGTAAAAGAAATGACTGTCAAACTTATCACCTAGGGGTAAATATAAATCTATACAAATATCACCTGCATGCACATTACTTCTTTTACAATAACCAACTCCTGATCCATACTGTTAGTCGTGAAAAAAATAACTATTGTGTACATAGAGGCCCTGTGTAAAAAGATAACTGCCAAGGAAAAGATCAAAAACATTTATTTCAAGGATTCAAAGTTTTTATGGTCATGTACAGTGTACAGTGCAGTTCTTATTTGATTAACTTGAATGTCTTCACAGACAAGACGATTAAACAAATAAAGCAGCGCAACATTACAGTAACTAACAACAAACAAAGCTCACGAGTACTATTACAATATTCATATCATTTATTTAAATTTAATTTTACCAAGTAAATTAATTGAAAAGCAGTTACCGCTTTACCTGCTTCTCGGGAGAAATAGCAGATATACAAACGTCATGTATGTAACTAAAATCTTAAGCCAATAAGGGCAAAGTTGTGTCGTAATGGAGGCGGATCCAGCCTGTGCAGCCTGCTAAGAGGTGCTGCCTGATGTGTCTTGCTCTCGCGGAGTTTTGGTACCATGTGACATGGTGACGTAATGCAACGGGCGATAAAAAATATAACCATGATGCATTGCGTCAGGACCAGAATGCATTGCTTTAAGCTAGCGCTGTATGTGGGTGCATGAAGTGGAAAGCACCCAATAATAAACATAACATTTTTTAAAAAATGTTTTCTTCACCGGTGCAGTGAATTTAAATAAAGAGCTATGATGGTGCTGCAAATGGCTTTGCATAGTAGTTAGTAGTAGCATTAGCCGCTGTGTGCGGCATTAGCTTTCTACAGTCCTTACAGATGGTTCGTGTTTTGTCTGTCTCCCTTTCGCCATTTATATTTTCCGCCGGGCACCCGAAATGCTGACACACAAAAGATTCAAAAGTGTCTGGGGTATCTACTATAGTAATTTAGTCAGATGCCGACATATTTACAGCAGCTCATTTGCAGCGCATTCGTGAAACGGCTTTTCGCTCCAACGAGAAATCTCGTCATGTTGTAATATCGCGAGATCTCGTGACACGCGTTTCACTCCCACTTCTTAGTAACAGTCATGATTTGATAAAGTGACAACCTGCGTAATAATTGGTAATACATAGAGTTTGCTATTGTTCAGGCTAGCAGACTGTTATGGCTTGAGGTTAATGGTGCCTGTTACTTGTGAATTTTCACATTTGCAGGGATCTTCTGCCTCGTGAACGTGAAACGGGTAATTATGCTAAAAGAAGAAAAAAGCAGAACTGCAATGTGTGTAAGGCTGGTGCTGATTTTTCAGTCTGAACACAGTAAAATTTATACAAATTACCTGTATTCAAACTTGTATTCTTTATATAGTTTGGTTAATTACTATTTAAAAGTTTTATCTGCGCTCCATTGTATAACTTATATTGGAGACTTGTATGTACTTTTCGATTGGAAATGGTTAGCTGTATACAGGGGCGCCGCTAAGGGGGGGAAAGTTGGGACAATTCTAAGGGCCCACGCCCTTTAGGGGCCCCCAGAGATCTGAATGGGTGTGGTAGGGGGGCCCAACCTCATATTTTGTCATAGGGCCCAAAATTGCTAGCGGCGCCCCTGGCTGTATATACTTTGAATATTTTTATGATTAATTTCTTTGTTTATTTAATTTGGCAACAGATCTACACTTTTAGCAGTATTGCTGTCAATTTTTGTGAAAGTTGTTACTAAATAAAACAAAAGAAGCAGACTTGTGTAAATCCTATATTGGTCGTGTATTCTTCCTGTAGCGTAGTGACAGCTTTTTGTACGGAAGCCGTGAACGGCTGTGCTTGCAAATATATTTTCTTCTGAATAATTAGAAGGATAAGCATATTTTGTCGCCGCCGCGAGATAGTCATGCCATACACAGCTCTGCTCGTTTTTGTACTGTAACCGTGTTACTTAATTTGCGAATCCATGAATTTAACGTTGACATTAAGTCAACATTGACATTGACAACGTTGACATTAAGTGTTGCACCTATCTAGTGTTTTACCGTGAAGGGCATGTTATATCTTGTCTCTAAGTCGCACTATGGTCCAGGGGAATGCTATGTCATATTAGAACATGTGTCGATGATGTGGCAATATAAATATTTTAGAATACTGTCAGTTTTAGTTTCAGAAATCCATCATTTGAGAAAAAAGGCCAGTCACGACAAATATATATGGAATATAACAACAGAGGTTAGCTGTATTTGTTTAAGTGTAAAGATGCACATAGAAACATGCATGAGCTCATCTGAGAATAAACTGAATGCAATGAAGATTTGTGACTCCTGCTGGAAAATGCGAATAGTGGCAGGGTCTTCAAGCAGTACATTTGTCTGAGAGTCAGTTAATATTAGGAAAGGCACCGTTTTTTTTTCAATGGCGCTAATTATCAAGAAGGAAATGGAGTACCCCAGTACCTGGTTTACGGGCACTGGAAGCTCCAGTATCAGTCAGACTTTCATGTAAGTATATGTGTGTTTAATGACTTGTGCATGTTTCATCTTTACCAGGGGCAGAGGGGAAACTCAATAAATAGCCTTCTCTCACACTTCCAGGCCTGCAGAACTGAGCATGTCCCCTGGTTTTGTGCATATGTCTGTAGGCTTTGAGTTTTTCCTATGGGGGCTTCAATTTCCTCCCAGAGTACAAATACGTGCAGATCAGTTGCATTGGGGAGTCCATACTGTGATGCTGAGTGGGTGTAGGAGGAGATTGAGAGATGAAACTCCGGATGATTTACTCCCTCGGCTAACTAACCAGAACAGGATCGTACCAATACCAAAATGATAAGTTTATAAATGTTTTTCACTACCCTGATTCATTCAGTTATTTCTGTTTGTTAATTCCATCCCCCAAGCAAATACATAAATAAACAAACAAATATTCAGGGGGAATGTGTCATAGGTGATAGAATCAGTGGATGAATCTAAAGAAAAAAAGTAATGATTTCTTTCTCTCCAAAACACAATGCACAAAACTCTTAAGTTAGGTAAGACATTGAAATTTTATGACAGTAGCATGATGCAGAGGAACAACAGAAGGAAAAATCTAACTAAACCTGAGTCAACTAGGACTAATTACACTAAATTAAGTGGAACACACAAAATACCTAAAACAACTTAATAAACAAGCAAGAAATATTACATTTGATTAACTATACTGATGCCTGAGGGAAGTTCTTGTGCATAATGCAGCAAGTATATACAGCTGCAGAGACACTACACATAGTGCAAATAAATTAAAAAGTATACAGTACACACACTGATTCCTGAAAAATCTAAATACCATGGAATACTAATGAAATACTGATGATGATGATAATAATAGAAATAATAATGAATTAGTTTAGGGTATTATGCAATTGACATGTACAATTAAAAAAGAAATTGCACCAGACATTTCCTGTGGCAAAGAAGGGTTGCTTTGTGCCACATTACTCAAGTCAATTCACTTTATTTTGTATAGTACATTTTCATAGCCTTACATTGTCTCAAAGCACTTTACTTTGTCCCTGCCCAATTGTCCCAGTGAGCAAGATCTAGCCTGAAAAATTAGAAAGCGACATTGGCAAGGATAAACTCAGTCATAGTAAGAAACCTTTGGAGGAACCAGAGTGAAAGGGGGAGCCCATCCTCCACAGGTCAGAAGTCACGTTAACAAAGTCCTGATTTATATGGTTTATATGGTTCAATTAGTTAAGTCCGGATGTAAATACAGAATAACTGGCAGCAGGGCACACAGGAAAGACGTAAACAGGCAGGAGGGCAGGCAGGAGGGTGGCACAGGCAGGACGTAATGGGCAGGAGGGCGGGCAGGCAGGGCAGCACAGGCAGCCAGAACTGTTTTGCCACTGCAGTTTGTTTTACAATTTCATCTGCATTTGTTCCCCCAAGGTATAACAGCAGCTAATTTATGAACATGCTGCTTTTCAGAAAAGTTTAATTTCCAGGAGCATGACCAGTGCATACATTTAGTGTTGATGGTTCTTTGTAAAATGGATGTTCTGTACTTTTATTGATCTGTCCATCCATCCATCCATCCATCCATCCATCCATCCATCCATCCATCCATCCATTCATCCATTTTCTAACTACTTCTGATGAAGTTCCGGGTTATGAGGTATCCTGAAGCCCAGGCAATATGGGACAAACACACACATGCACACACATAGGGTATACCTATCCTTATGGGGCCCGCTCATTGACTTCTATTGGATAAATGCTAACGCTAACTATGACAATCTTAACCCCCACCCTGCCCTAACCATAACCATAAGTAACCAAGCAAAATAAAAGAGGTTTTGCATTTTTAGTTTTTCCACAGCAGTCACAGATTTTTATAAAATAGAGTTTTCCTGGTTTTCAGTTTCGTGGTCCCCATAAGGGAAAAAAAAAACAGGTATTTATCACGCTATGGGGTAGGATAGGTATACCCGCTCGCACACACACACACAGACATGCACACAAATGGATAGATCACCACAGTTACTATGGATGTCGATCCTGCAATAATGAGACAGAACTATCATACTTAACAGGATCATATCCCTAGTTCTACATATGCATAATTATATTTAAAAAAGATCCCACGCACCTAGCACATGAGATGTTTGAACTTCTGCCCTCTGGTAAACGTTACCGCAGTATGCATTGCAAAACAACCAGATTTAATAAGAGCTTCTAACCCCAAAGCCATCAGAATACTAAATGCTAATGAACATACGTTTATGTGAAACCCTACTCTCTCTTACTCTCTGTGCACTTTATTACCACAACTGGTATTAAGTTTACTTTTTATTTATACAGTATAGTGCAATAATATAATCACGATTTGTGTGTGAGTGTGCCCTGTGATGGGCTGCCCCCCATCCTGGATTGTTCCCTGCCTCGTGCCCATTCCACATTCCGGGATAGGTTCCGGACCACCCGCGACCCAGTAGGATAAGCAGTTTGGAAAATGGATGGATGGATATAACTAACATAAGACAGACATTACACCTAACAAACAATAAACACGAAATAAAGGAGTGGATACAAAAAAAATGTAATGCAATGACCAGATTTAACACCTGGATTATGTCCCCCCTTAGTCTCCTTTGCTCGAGGCTAAACAGATTCAGCTCAGCTAACCTCTCCTCATTAAACATTCCTCTAAGACCAGGAATCATTCTCCCAGCCAAGCAAGCCTGAGTCCGGCTTCCACTCCCCCGATCCCCAGCAATGTTAACTTGGAAGGGCGTATTCTGTATGCACAACTGAGACAACCCAGGTGGAGCTCAGCTTATCGGCTGGCAAAATTGCCTTCAGGTATCACCCACCCTAGTGAGAGTCCAAGCTAGGGCCGTTCTCAGAACTCACCCTAAACGAAGTCCTGCTCAAAAGTTGTAATGACCGCCTGAGGTACCTGTCAGCCTTGCCCGTAATGAGTCAGTGGGTGTAGCCGGGCTGACACGCTTTTGGGCATCCAATTGCTGAGAACTCCCCTTCGGTTCTGACAAACTGTACGATCACAAGCAGTGACAGCAGAGCCACAGACAAGCTCAACCAACAGAGAGCGAATGGTAAGCACCCAGCACCCGAAGGGCTCAACTGATCACATCCAAACGACTTCCTGATGGGATTGTGTACGTAACTGGTTTACTGTTGTTAATAGTGGTTGAACTTCTATGCAAGTCCCCTTGTTGGGGGAGAGGGAATGAATGAAAGCATAAGGTGAAATAAAACCTAAAATAAATCAAAAAGGTTAAACGGGAATCAAACCAAATGAATTGTGTTTCTTATTCAATTGTAAACATCAATTAGTTATGCAACAATAACCTAATTGGATGTTAATGTATTGTGATCAAACTGATTTAGTCCGTGAAGTTGATTCCTGCTTTCAGGCAAGAACCTGTGTGTCCAATTATGCGTGTTGTATCACCGCAGTTGACCACCAGAGACCCAACTCAGATGTTGTTAACCTACTATGGCGGACCACTAGAGGTGCAATTTCAATGGAGTGGCACTGCTATGGCTTGCCACTAGAAGCGCAATTTCAAAATTGAGTGGTAGTTCTATGCCTGACCACTAGAAGCGCAATTTCGAAATGGAGTGGTAGTTCTATGCCTGACCACCGGGGGCGCAATATCGAAATGGAGTTGTAGTTCTATGCCTGACCACTGGAGGCGCGATTTTGAAATGGAGTGGTAGTTCTATGCCTGACCACTGGAGGCGCAATTTCGAACTGGAGTGGTAGTTCTATGCCTGACCACCGGGGGCGCAATATCGAAATGGAGTGGTACTTCTATGCCTGACCACCGGGGGCGCAATATCGAAATGGAGTGGTAGTTCTATGCCTGACCACCGGGGGCGCAATTTCGAAATGGAGTGGTAGTTCTATGCCTGACCACTAGAGGCACGATTTCGAAATGGAATAGTAGTTCTATGCCTGACCACTAGAGGCGCGATTTCGAAATGGAGTAGTAGTTCTATGGCTTGTCACTAGAAGCGCAATTTCAAAATTGAGTGGTAGTTCTATGCCTGACCACTAGAAGCGCAATTTCGAAATGGAGTGGTAGTTCTATGCCTGACCACCGGGGGCGCAATATCGAAATGGAGTGGTAGTTCTATGCCTGACCACTAGAGGCGCGATTTCGAAATGGAGTAGTACTTCTATGGCTTGCCACTAGAAGCGCAATTTCAAAATTGAGTGGTAGTTCTATGCCTGACCACTAGAAGCCCAATTTCGAAATGGAGTGGTAGTTCTATGCCTGACCACCGGGGGCGCAATATCGAAATGGAGTGGTAGTTCTATGCCTGACCACTAGAGGCGCGATTTCGAAATGGAGTGGTAGTTCTATGCCTGACCACTAGAGGCGCAATTTCGAACTGGAGTGGTAGTTCTATGCCTGACCACCGGGGGCGCAATATCGAAATGGAGTGGTAGTTCTATGCCTGACCACCGGGGGCGCAATATCAAAATGGAGTGGTAGTTCTATGCCTGGCCACTAGAGGCGCAATATCGAAATTGAGTGGTAGTTCTATGCCGGGCCACTAGAGGCGCAATTTCGAAATGGAGTGGTAGTTCTATGCCTGACCACTAGAGGCACGATTTCGAAATGGAATAGTAGTTCTATGCCTGACCACTAGAGGCGCAATTTCGAAATGGAGTAGTAGTTCTATGGCTTGTCACTAGAAGCGCAATTTCAAAATTGAGTGGTAGTTCTATGCCTGACCACTAGAAGCGCAATTTCGAAATGGAGTGGTAGTTCTATGCCTGACCACCGGGGGCGCAATATCGAAATGGAGTGGTAGTTCTATGCCTGACCACTAGAGGCGCGATTTCGAAATGGAGTAGTACTTCTATGGCTTGCCACTAGAAGCGCAATTTCAAAATTGAGTGGTAGTTCTATGCCTGACCACTAGAAGCCCAATTTCGAAATGGAGTGGTAGTTCTATGCCTGACCACCGGGGGCGCAATATCGAAATGGAGTGGTAGTTCTATGCCTGACCACTAGAAGCGCGATTTCGAAATGGAGTGGTAGTTCTATGCCTGACCACTAGAGGCGCAATTTCGAACTGGAGTGGTAGTTCTATGCCTGACCACCGGGGGCGCAATATCGAAATGGAGTGGTAGTTCTATGCCTGACCACCGGGGGCGCAATATCAAAATAGAGTGGTAGTTCTATGCCTGGCCACTAGAGGCGCAATATCGAAATTGAGTGGTAGTTCTATGCCTGGCCACTAGAGGCGCAATTTCGAAATGGAGTGGTAGTTCTATGCCTGACCACTAGAGGTAACCAAAGATATAGCTAGGCGGTTGCCGACGCTAGATGAGTGACACACACATTTAATGCATGCGCATGCTGCTTGTGGCCTTCTTCTGTGCCTTGCACAGTATAAAACCCCTTAAAACAATTACTGAAGCGAGACGGCGCACGCGTTACGGCGACAGATTTAAATTGTGAGTGCACTATATCTCGTCGCAAATGGTGCTTAACCACGGCGGGTCTCAAGCACAGGAGACTCCCAATTTCTAAATGACACACACTTGGCTCACAGCGCAAAGTTGTGTTAAACTTGCTTTGTCTAAAGCAGGCACACACATACGAGTATGATCCTGATAGGTAACTAAGCTATCGGTCTTATGTCCAAGCGCAACATAATTTAGGTTAGAACCTCATAACAAGTATTCCCGTTCGCTAATAGAGAGATCTCTCCCAGGATATATAGAAACGGAGACACTCGTCCGAATTGAACCTGGAAACAAAGCGCTACATCTGAGAATCTCGTCAGACATAGGGTTAAAGTTTACTGCAGTTTAATACGAAAGAACTACAATGAAATCACCGAAAATAAAACAAAATAATATAACTACTAATAATAGAAATAAAAATAACTATAATAAGCCCATATGATCCCGCTTAAATGCCTTCAGATTGCCATGAGTGCGACTTTTGCAACCAGTTGACAGTAGCGCTTCTTCACTGCACGTTCGGTCATAAAAAGTTTAAATTGTGTGCTCAGAATAAGTTTAAACCTTGTGCCTTGTGATTATTAACCAATTTTTATGCTGAATGGTCGGCTCAAACTCAATTGCGAAACACCGTGAGTCTGTTAATGTGTGACTTAAATGGAACTCATTAATAACCAGTATCACGTAATAACCTGGGTTAGAATAGAAGGCTTGTCCAACGAGCTGCGTCACCAGGTAATGTAAACGATCGGTAGCGAAGCTCCCCTCACGGCCAATGAGAGAGAGTCTCGCGATATTTCAGGCGAATTTGAGGTTTCAGAGCGTAGATCGCACAGGCAGGGATTCTTGTGAGCACTCAATGAACGGAGGCTGAAGTTGTGTAAAAGACATGCATTTATTCCTATAACTAACATAAGACAGACATTACACCTAACAAACAATAAACACGAAATAACGGAGTGGACACAAACAATGTAATCATGAAAATGCAATGACCAGATTTAAAATGAGTAACCTTAAAAGGGAAAATACTGTTCTGCAAAGCAAGCAATTTGTGGAAATACTGTCCTAAAGTAATATAGCAGGTGAATAGGAGTTTAGGTTGTTATAAATGAAAGGAAGTTTGTTTACTTGGTTGCAGAGTGGGGGGGGGGGGTCTTGGCAGTTGGTTGCGGAGGCTGATGAGCTGATGGGTGATGGCACTCAGGGAGGCGCGGTGTTTGCAGCGGTTGTTGGAGTGGAGCCCCTCTGATTCCCTCTCCTGGTGAAGCTTGGGCTTGGTTGCAGTTCTCTGTCCAGCTGGGTCTTCACTGATAGGCTTCAGGAGGGCTTCTTGTGGGCTTCTCTTCTCTTGGGCTGATGTTCTCTGCCTCTCTTCGTGCTGATGGTCTTTTGTTTTCTCCTCCCTTCTGTTTCTCCTCTCCTGGCTTTGTTCTGAGGTGCCAGGTTTTATAGTGTAAAGTTCGTGAATAGGAGTGACCAGGAATTCGACTCCTGGACCAATGGCTGACCATCCATTTGGCGGGCTTTCGGAAGGGGGTCTGTATCAGTCCTTTTGAGATTTATGACCAGAGTGATTTCCCTTGTATTGATGATTTTCGTTAGGCTGGTGTAACTTTTGATATATTCACTTTCGTGGTAACCACTGACCAGATTTGGAAACTGGAGTGATTTTCCATCGGTTTGATACCAAACATGCCATAGCAGCCTAGCGGTTCACACCTCATACCATCTGTAATGATTAATTAATGATTACTTATATTATGTCGTTATGTTATATTACTCACACCTTATTTTATGCCTCACAATCTATATAATTGTAAATATACTGTGTAGCTGCTGGCGCGTTCCAAACTAAATCTCATTGTACTTACAATGTCAATAAAAACATCCATCCATCCATCTAGGCAGGCCAGTGTCGCCTCCATCCTTCCTGAAGTCAGTGATTCCTTTGTCTTTGTGCTGTTTAGTGCCAAATTGTTTGCTGAACTCCAACCTATCAGTTTCTGGACCTCATCTCTGTAAGCTGACTCATAAGAACCAAAGAGATTTACAAATGAGAGGAGGCCATTCGGCCCATCAAGCTCCTTTGAGGAGAACTTAGCTAATAGCTCAAAAATCTTATCTAGCTCTGATTTAAAAGAACCCAGGGTTTTAGCTTGTGTTACAATAACAGGAAGACTATTCCATACTCTAACTACACGCTGTGTACAGAAATGCTTCATCAAATTCGTTTTAAAATGTTCTCCAGCTAATTTCCACTTATGGCCACGAGTTCTGGTATTTAAACTAACATTGAAATAGCCATTTGGCTGAACAGCATCCAGACCTGTTAGAATCTTAAACACCTGGATTATGTCCCCCCTTAGTCTCCTTTGCTCGAGGCTAAACAGATTCAGCTCAGCTAACCTCTCCTCATTAGACATTCCTCTAAGACCAGGAATCATTCTCGTTGCCCTACGTTGCACCTTTTCCAAGGCAGCAATGTCCTTCTTAAGGTATGGTAACCAAACCCGCACACAATATTCTAGGTGGGGTCTTACCAAGGAATTATATTATCGTAGCATCACTTGCCTTGTCTTAAACTCCACACACCTAGAGATGCAATGTGCCTTCTCGCGTGGTGTTCCTGCAGAGGGAGTCTGTGAGTGCTGGAGATTGGGGGAGGGGGCAGTGTGGCTATGTCTGCTCTGTGTTCCTCCAGACGAGCAAAGAAGCTGTTTAGCTCCTTTGCTAAAAGGGCGTTGCTGTTAACAGTGACGGTGTTGTTGCCTTTGAAGTTTGTAATGTGTTGTATTCCCTGCCACACCCACTGTGGGTTGTTGTATGTGAAGTAGACCTCTATTTTCTGTTTCTCTGCCTGCCTGGCAACCTTGATGCCCCTATTCAGGTTAGCTCTGGCTGCACTCTGTGTTCTTGACTGCGCTGTCTTGTCCTGTAGTATTGTATTGTTGCTCTTGTGTTTATCTTGCACTTTCTCCCTCTGTTTGTGCTCCTTTCACTCTGTATAGTTCTATCTTGCCCGCACTTGTGTCATCTTGTGTTGTTTCTGTTTTTCTTCTTTGTGTTGCACCGTGGTCCAGGAGGAACAATGTTTCCTTTCACTGTGTACTGTGTATATTGCTGAAATAACAATAAACCCACTTGACCACCTGCCTCAATTCATCCTGAAGAGTTTTCCAATGTTGTTCAAAGGTCTGTTTGTTTCGAGTGAAGGACACGCCCCTGGACGTGCTGGATAAGGGGACCACAGATCAGTGTCCTCAGTCCTGCTTCTCCCTTCAAAGCTGAGAGGAAGATGACCCGCCTGCTGCTTCTGGTTTTGGCTTATGGAGCTCTGCTTATCTCCACAGAGGCCCAGCAAGATTACCACAGTCTCCCTGCACTCACAAGACGGCCATTAAACTCGCAGTCGAAAATGCTCATCAAGGAACCCGTCAGCACATGAATTTCTATAACATCCAGGGCCGTCCGAAGGTAACTGCTGAGAAAGTGTTTACAAAAGTGTGAAACTTTCATCATCTGCAAGCTGAACTAATGAGTATCACATTGATTTTGATGTTTTAATTTCAATGCATATGATGCTTAATGTCTCTTCACAATGAAAGTGATGGTTGTATATCTCAGCCCTGGTCAATTTTACCTTCTCACAGTTTCTCTCTGAATCTGCTGCAGTCAAGTCTGTGACAGTTTGCCATTTTTTGGGTGATTATTGTTTGTTATATTGCCTTTAAAACAGTTGTAGGCAATTTTGTATATAACGTGTTTATGTGATTTAGATCAGCAGTGAATACATTGACATTGAGATTCTCTTGAGAGCAACAAAATGTCCAAAGTCAACTGCAACAGACCATCGGGCTGACTGTATTTTCATGGACAAGAGGGTAAGTAAAGAGTCACTGTGACTGTGAGCATTGGACATATCAGTTAGCAAATTAATTTAGGTTCATGTTAACTTTTTTGATGCCCTGCGGGGGAAAGTTAGCCAACAATAAAGTAACAAATACATAGGTGGCCTCAAAGAGCCAGTTCCTTCACCTTATTCTCAAATTTTAGTAGGTTTACAGGCTTAAAGGCTGGATTACCAGGCAGAAGCAAATGCTAATCATCTGAGGGGTGACCTGTAGATTATGCTTCGAGCTATGAACCCTAGCTGGCCTTATTTAAAGACCTGTGGGCTGTACTACAAAGCGGGTTTTACATACCCAGAGTTAACTCAATCGAGCCAGGTTAACTAAAACTCATTGTTGAAATCAGCCTTAAATGGCAGTGTGGTGTTTTGTGGTGAAAGGGCAGGACTTAACTCTTGTTTTAATTAGAAAGCCAGTAATTAAACCTGGTCAGAGCAGGGTAGATGTGCAGTGTGAATTACCCTTTAAATTTACCTCTTTAAATAGTGAACTACAGGACCACTTAGCTTGATCGGAGGACAGTATTTTAATACAGAGCAGTGTTCAGTTAAACGGGATTTGTTGTTCATACTTTTAGATGAACTTGCTTTGTATAATATAGCCTTATGGTGACCCTGCTTTGGAAGCTCTTTCCTCTAAAATTGTTCTGTGTCATTAAACCCTGCACTCCAGCAGCTCTGCCTTAAATCATTAGATATATCTTTACTACACCTTCTCTCACTGTATTTATTGCCCACCACTCTTTAAATACTGTTTTTGTGTGTCTGTGTGTTTTTGCAGCCATTCATTAACTGTAGAGTTTGCAGCAGACGGTCTGGTAATGATCTTACACATCCATCAAATGACTGTGTACCAAACAAGAAAGTGGATGAAGTAAGTGTAGAGAGTCTTAGCATTATGGAAATGTAACAGGTGTGTGAATTGTGTCTAAACATGTGGTTAAACTTTGATTGTGTTTGTACATGCAAAAATTTGATCAG
This sequence comes from Brienomyrus brachyistius, assembly GCF_023856365.1. Lineage (NCBI taxonomy): Eukaryota > Metazoa > Chordata > Actinopteri > Osteoglossiformes > Mormyridae > Brienomyrus > Brienomyrus brachyistius. The sequence goes on along the minus strand of NW_026042966.1, from coordinate 40,953 downwards.
AGTACTGTTTATTAATGACAATGTTACTTTTAATCTGAACAACAGTGGCAGCACCAAGGAAAAGCTTGGGGGGGGGGGCTCTAGCTCCTCCTCCAATGACCATAGTACCCCCACAGCACCCCCAAAATATTGGTTTCATTTTTTCTTTAACTATCTGTAAAATCTGTATATTGTGTAAGACATTTTTGCGGTTTTTACAGCATACTTGTAGTGTATTTTTTCTTCAAAGTACACATAGAGGCTCTGTGAGCTAGACGTTAGAATTTCATATTTTATCCTATTTTATCCATGCTGTAGCTTATCGTGCTGTGTGCTTCTATACACCATCTACATAAGCTGAAAAGCTAAAGCACCCGGTCTAAATAATCTCACTCCCCTATAGCACCTGTAGCATTAAGTCACTGGCGCTGCCACTGCTGAATAAACGACTCCAATCTGACTAAACCGCTTAACTTTTCCTCCCCATGTTACATTTCAGGACAAACGACGTAATATGTGTCCTTCTGATAAACCTCTTCTCAGACCTAAAACTGCCTTGGCTTCCAAGGACACTAAAGAAGCTGAAGGAGACCGTCTGACTGTTTCTGATGGCTGATGGTCCTGCAATGTGGACCAGAGGAGGAAACTGGGAGGGAAAATGCTTTGCTTTATATCATGCCCACCCAAAGCCCCCAGTGAGTAAGCCATAGGCGCCGATAGGATGGAAAAACTCCCAAGAAGGAAGAAACCTTGGGAGGGACCAAACTCAAAGGGGGAGCCCATCCTCCTGGGGCCGGCAAAGTGTAGGTGCAGGATCACAAAAAAACTTGACGAGAGAAACGAGAGAATTCGACTGTCCCTCACAAAAACTGTAAAGTTTTAGTGGCTAAATTGCTTTTTCTATGCCTTTTCAAACAGGAGGAGATTTGTTTGGCTATACGTAGAAATTTTCTATACAATTTAGACAGCACAGAATCATTAACCTACTTTAATGCATTTATTAATACAACCACATATTTCACACATTTTGACATCAGTCATGCAGTGAAGATACAGTCTCTTTATTTCTTGACGCCAACCCTCCCCATTAATCCGGGCTTGGGACCGACACCTAGTTGAGCTGGCTTTCTCCCTTAAGTGGCTGGGTTAGGCTAAACTATGCACATATTTATGAAGACTACTATAAATTTATAAAGACCTCCCTAAATATGTAGTCTAACAAAACGCAGTTTAAAGAAGGTAGCCTACCTGGTAAACAAAGAAATTAAAAGGCCCACAGCATATAATCGGGCTATATCCAAGCAGTTTTTAAGAACGTAACCTACATGGCGAAATTGAATTACTTTCTGGACCAACAAACGCAACCAGACATGAACATTATGCACCTTCCTAGTCTTGATGTATGTCGTCATACAGATGAGGACGTTAAGGCAGCCTTTAGGTCCGACCCATCATGCACTGCAGTTTTTTGCAAATTCCTCAGATGGAAAACCATTAAATACCTCTTCTATTACCTTATATTACCTTATATTCATGTAATAAATATACAAATATCAATTAGTTGGAAATCAGCCAGACAGACGTAATTACTACAAATGGTTTCCACTGTATTTGTGACTCTGAGTGCCGCAGGCTTGGATGCAGTGCCGCACCATTTTGGGCATGCACTGGCATGCACTGGCCAATCATGTAGCACTTCTCTCATAAATATTAATGAGACATCACCTACCACCCTGCAAAAAAGAAATTTGCCGCTCGTCCCCCTGCACATGAACCAACATGGCTGTCTCAACCAGCGGAGCTCCGGAGCCTCTGGAGAAACACGCGGCAAAAAAGGCTCGCATACGGTCTTCCAGAGTTTGGGAATACTTCAGTCATGACACCTTTTCTGCGCCTCTACTGTAGCTGGCGTTAATGACGCTGTTTCAGCCATTTTATATTTTCTGTTTACTTATTCTGTCATGTAAGACTGAGACAAATTATCGTTTACGACTATTCTTACACACTGTAGCCTGACTTGCTGACTTAAGTAAGCTTAACTATAAGCTACCTTTGCTAGTGTTTGTGAATAACATGTTTCTCTAGTTATGAAATTATTCCATGTTTTAGCATCTGTTTCAACATTAAAGTCAAATTGGTATATTGAAATATGTAAAAACTATTGAACTATTAGCTTAAGTCTAACATAGAAAATCCTACTGAATCTCTTAAGATTTTCCTTTTTTGTTAATGCACTAATGTTTAAGAAGTGTCTTAAATTGAATTTCAGATTTGTGTGTGGGTGGGAGTGGGTGAATTGTATTAAATTCATACATTCATTCTTTTGGCTCAGACATTACTGACCTAAAACAAATTGAGGCATTGGGTAAGTGCTTAAATTAGCTACTAAATGGCAAAAAATATTCTAAATATCACATTTTCCATTCTTCGGTATAATTTTAATGAATCACCTATGCTGCCAAACATTAACGCATAGATTGTCACAACACTCTATGTTTTAGTTCTTCTTTATGTGTATAGGACGGTGTGATGGTTCTGGTGGTGGGTGTGGCCGACGCTGCTCGCGATGTTTGGCTATGCTGCAGTCCCAGGGACCAAGTTGGAACACATTTCCACCTTCAAGCTTAGGTGGAAAAACGGCACCGAGACCCAGCAGCAGGACAACTTCTTGTCCAGACAACCAGCCCTGCTTCATCATTGAAGTAAGCCCTGTGAACAGGAGCGAGATGTACTTCTGCAGTGGATGTTATAGCGGAAAGAACATCCCCATCCTCACGTCTGCCGGAGTGCCCCCTCAAGTGGGTGTGTGACTTAACTCGATGGATGAATTGGACAGAATGTACTGTTACTAGAGGTCGACCGATATGGGTTTTTCAAGTCAAGGGTCAGGCGATGGCCGATATATGCTGCTGATTTTTTTTGGCCGATAATTGGACGTTTTCCCCTCTATTTGCATGGTAAAATATCACACTAATAATAACAAACGATACACAAAATTTCTCAATTTAGCATTTATTGAATACTCAACTTGGAAACAATAACACATTTATAAACAATAAAAATAGCAGCATCAGAATCTCTGTTAGTGCACAATATAGCAGCAAACTCCTCATGTTTGACGGAAGGAAATTTGTAAACAATACAAAAAGGAATAAGCATGTTATCTTTAGTTGTAATCCCACTTCCAGTCCCTGAGTCTTACTCACCACACTCATACTTCACAGCAAACAGACAGCAGTTAATTAACCAGAAGAGAAAAATGCAAAAACACAACAGAACTTGTAAATAATAACAAACTAATAGACAATAAAAATAGCAGCATCAGAATCTCTATTAGTGCCAAATATAGCAGCAAACTCCTCATGTCTGACGGAAGGAAAATTTGTAAATACACAAAGGAATGAGCACATCTTCAGTTTTAATCCCATTTCCAGTCCCTGAGTCTTCCTCATCCCACAAGCAGGCAAGGCATGTCACCCCGGTTGTGTGACACTTATTTTATATAATAAAATAAGTGCCCCCTGCGGCCCCAGAGCCCGAGCAGCCGTCTCCGCTGCCTGCAGCTACCGCGCCCACGTCCGAGGCGCTTTCCCTGCCTGCAGCTCCCGGGCAGGCGCCCCCTCTGCAGCCTGCAGCTCCAGTCCCTGGCCCCACTCCAGTCCCTTCTCCCCCTGTGACTCTGGTACCCTCACCCCGACGAGCCCGACCCCGGCCGCAGGTCCTTATGTCTGTGTCCCATAAGGGGAGAGGACACAGACGCACGGCTGGGGTCCCACCCGCCCAGCCCCCTGGCTCGCCCTCCCTCGCCGGCGCTAGGGCTTGGTCGGCACCTGCGGGTCCTGGCCCTCCGGGTCGGCTGTCGTCTGCGGGTCCCCCTCCGCGGCCTCGTCGCCCTGCCTCGGTCCCTCCTCCGGCGTCTTATCGGTTGCCTGCGGGCCCCCCGACGGCGGCTCCTCATTCGCCTGCTGGTCCTCCCGCTCTGGCGTGTCGGAGGACGTCGCCGTCTGCTGCGGCTCCCCCTCTCTCCTTGCCCTCGCCAGGGTCCCTTCCAGCTCCTTCGTCCCCTTCCCTGGTCTCCCCTCCGACTCCCTCCTTCGTCCCTGCGTCTGTCCCTCACCCCGTCTCCTCGGCCCCTCCGGCTCCGGCCTCCCGGCCGCCTGCAGCCCTTCCGGCTGCCTCCCGTCGCCCGCTGGGTCTCCCTCGGGCTCCTCTTGGTTCCCCCTCCTTCTCTCCCTGGCCTCCCGTCTTTGTCCCTCCTGCCTCTGCTCCCCCTCGCTTTGTTCCTCCTGTCTCTGTCCCTCCTCTCTTTGTCCCTCGTCCCTCTGGCTTCTGCTCCTCTTTCCCCGATGTTCCCTTCGTTCACTCCCGGTCCTTTTGTCCTGCCTGTTCCCTCCGTGTCCCCCTTTCTGATCTGTTTCTCTGCCTTTCCTGTCTTATGTCAAGTCTTGTCCTGGCTCCTTCCCCTGTGCCAGTTCTGTCTGTCCGTTCTGTTCCCTGTCCCTCATTAATGAGGTTTTATATAGATATACATATATGCCCGGCTTGTCCGCTCCTCGTGTGTGCCACGCCCCCTGATTACCCACGTGTGCTTCCCTGATCGTCTCCTGCTTTGCCCGATTACTTTGATTAGTCATGACCTATTTTAAGTCCTGGTCTTACCTGTTTGCCCTGTCCGTCATTGTAGTTTGTCAATGCCTGCGTTCCGTCCTGCTCTACCCGCTCCGTTTCCCCAATTAAAGACCCGTTTTCACAAACACAAAAAAAACTATATGTATACATATACATACACTGAACAAAAATATAAACGCAACACTTTTGTTTTTGCTCCCATTTTTCATGAGATGGACTTAAAGATCTACAATTCATTCCAGATACACAATATTACCATTTCTCTCAAACATTTCTCACAAATCAGTCTAAATGTGTGATAGTGAGCACTTCTGCTTTGCTGAGATAATCCATCCCACCTCACAGGTGTGCCACATCAAGATGCTGATCTGACATCATGGGTAGTGCACAGGTGTACCTTATACTGCCCACAATAAAAGGCCACCCTGGAATGTGCAGTTTTGTCTCACAGCAAAATGCCACAGATGCCACAAGCATTGAGGGAGCGTGCAATTGGCATGCTGACAGCAGGAATGTCAACCAGATCTGTTGCTCGTGCATTGAATGTTCATTTCTCAACCATAAGCCGTCTCCAAAGGCGTTTCAGAGAATATGGCAGTACATCCAACCGGCCTCACAACCGCAGACCACGTGTAACCACACCAGCCCAGGACCTCCACATCCAGCAGGTTCACCTCCAAGATCGTCTGAGACCAGCCACTCAGACAGATGATGCACGGCCCCATGTTGCAAGGATCTGTACACAGTTCTTGGAAGCTGAAAATGTCCCAGTTCTTGCATGGCCAGCATACTCACCGGACATGTCACCCGTTGAGCATGTTTGGGATGTGCTTGACCGGCGTATACGACAGCGTGTACCAGTTCCCACTAATATCCAACAACTTCGCACAGCCATTGAAGAGGAGTGGACCAACATTCCACAGGCCACAATTGACAATCTGATAAACTCTATGCGAAGAAGATGTGTTGCATTGTATGAGGCAAATGGTGGTCACACCAGATACTGACCGGTTCTGAGTCCCCAGACCCCCAATAAAGCAAAAAACTGCACATTCCAGGGTGGCCTTTTATTGTGGGCAGTATAAGGTACACCTGTGCACTACCCATGATGTCAGATCAGCATCTTGATGTGGCACACCTGTGAGGTGGGATGGATTATCTCAGCAAAGCAGAAGTGCTCACTATCACACATTTAGACTGATTTGTGAGAAATGTTTGAGAGAAATGGTAATATTGTGTATCTGGAATGAATTGTAGGTCTTTAAGTCCATCTCATGAAAAATGGGAGCAGAAACAAGAGTGTTGCGTTTATATTTTTGTTCAGTATATATATTTATGGGTGTATCGAGACTAGATGGTCAGTATGGATAACTAAGGTGCACTAAAACTGGGTGAGCAGGCAAGGCATGTCACCCAGGTTGTGTGACAATTATTTTATATAAATGTATATATGTATATATATATTCCATCCACCATCCCTCCTTTACGGAGAACTGCGTTATTTTTATTGTCCATTACGAAAAAAATAAAAAAACTATATATATATATATATATATACATATATATTTATGGGTGTATCGAGACTAGTTGGTCATTATGGATAACTAAGTTGCACTAAAATTGGGTGAGCAGGCAAGGCATGTCACCCAGGTTGTGTGACAATTATTTTATATATATGTATGTATATATTCCATCCACCATCCCTCCTTTACGGAGAACTGCGTTATTTTTCTTTTCTATTGCTAATAAAAAAACTATATATATGTACATATATATATATATATATATATGGGTGTATCGAGACTAGATGGTCAGTATGGATAACTAAGGTGCACTAAAATTGGGTGAGCAGGCAAGGCATGTCACCCAGGTTGTGTGACAATTATTTTATATATATGTATATATATATTCCATCCACTATCCCTCCTTTATGGAGAACTGCGTTATTTTTATTGTCTATTGCAAAAAAAAACACAAAAAAACTATATATATATATATATATACACATATATATTTATGGGTGTATCGAGACTAGTTGGTCATTATGGATAACTAAGGTGCACTAAAATTGGGTGAGCAGGCAAGGCATGTCACCCCAGTTGTGTGACAATTATTTTATATAAATGTATATATATATTCCCTCCACCACCCCTCCTTTACGGAGGACTGCTTTATTTTTAATATCCATTGCGAAAAAAAAACACAAGAAAAAGAAAAAATATCTATATATATATACATATATATATATATATATATATATATATATATATATATATATATATATGGGTGTGTCGAGACTAGATGGTCAGTATGGATAACTGAGGTGCACTAAAATTGGGTCAGCAGGCAAGGCATGTCACCCAGGTTGTGTGACAATTATTTTATATATATGCATATACATATTCCATCCACCATCCCTCCTTTATGGAGAACTGCGTTATTTTTATTGTCTATTGCAAAAAAAAAACAGAAAAACTATATATATATATATATATATATATATATATATATATATATATATATATATATATATATATATATATATATATATATACATATATATTCATGGGTGTATCGAGACTAGATGGTCATTATGGATAACTAAAGTGCACTAAAATTGGGTGAGCAGGCAAGGCATGTCACCCAGGTTGTGTGACAATTATTTTATATAAATGTATATATATATATATATATTCCATCCACCATCCCTCCTTTACGGAGAACTGCGTTATTTTTCTTTTCTATTGCTAATAAAAAAACTATATATATATACATATATATTTATGGGTGTATCGAGACTAGATGGTCATTATGAATAACTAAGGTGCACTAAAATTGGGTGAGCAGGCAAGGCATGTCACCCCGGTTGTGTGACAATTATTTTATATATATATTCCATCCACCATCCCTCCTTTACGGAGGACTGCTTTATTTTTAATATCCATTGCGAAAAAAAAACACAAGAAAAAGAAAAAATATCTATATATATATACATATATATATATATATATATATATATATATATATATATATATATATATATGGGTGTGTCGAGACTAGATGGTCAGTATGGATAACTAAAGTGCACTAAAATTGGGTGAGCAGGCAAGGCATGTCACCCAGGTTGTGTGACAATTATTTTATATAAATGTATATATATATATATATATATATATATATATATATATATATATATATTCCATCCACCATCCCTCCTTTACGGAGAACTGCGTTATTTTTCTTTTCTATTGCTAATAAAAAAACTATATATATGTACATATATATATATATATATGGGTGTATCGAGACTAGTTGGTCATTATGGATAACTAAGTTGCACTAAAATTGGGTGAGCAGGCAAGGCATGTCACCCAGGTTGTGTGACAATTATTTTATATATATATGTATATATATATTCCCTCCACCACCCCTCCTTTACGGAGGACTGCTTTATTTTTAATATCCATTGCGGAAAAAAAACACAAGAAAAAGAAAAAATATCTATATATATATACATATATATATATATATATATATATATATATATATATATATATATATATATGGGTGTGTCGAGACTAGATGATCAGTATGGATAACTAAAGTGCACTAAAATTGGGTGAGCAGGCAAGGCATGTCACCCAGGTTGTGTGACAATTATTTTATATAAATGTATATATATATATATATATATATATATATATATATATATATATATATATATATATATATATATATTCCATCCACCATCCCTCCTTTACGGAGAACTGCGTTATTTTTCTTTTCTATTGCTAATAAAAAAACTATATATATGTACATATATATATATATATATGGGTGTATCGAGACTAGTTGGTCATTATGGATAACTAAGTTGCACTAAAATTGGGTGAGCAGGCAAGGCATGTCACCCAGGTTGTGTGACAATTATTTTATATATATATGTATATATATATTCCCTCCACCACCCCTCCTTTACGGAGGACTGCTTTATTTTTAATATCCATTGCGAAAAAAAAACACAAGAAAAAGAAAAAATATCTATATATATACATATATATATATATATATATATATATATATATATATATATATATATATATGGGTGTGTCGAGACTAGATGGTCAGTATGGATAACTAAGGTGCACTAAAATTGGGTGAGCAGGCAAGGCATGTCACCCAGGTTGTGTGACAATTATTTTATATATATGCATATACATATTCCATCCACCATCCCTCCTTTACGGAGAACTGCGTTATTTTTATTGTCTATTGCAAAAAAAAAACAGAAAAACTATATATATATATATATATATATATATATATATATATATATATATATATATATATATATATATACATATATATTCATGGGTGTATCGAGACTAGATGGTCATTATGGATAACTAAAGTGCACTAAAATTGGGTGAGCAGGCAAGGCATGTCACCCAGGTTGTGTGACAATTATTTTATATAAATGTATATATATATATATATATATTCCATCCACCATCCCTCCTTTACGGAGAACTGCGTTATTTTTCTTTTCTATTGCTAATAAAAAAACTATATATATATGTACATATATATATATATATATGGGTGTATCGAGACTAGTTGGTCATTATGGATAACTAAGTTGCACTAAAATTGGGTGAGCAGGCAAGGCATGTCACCCAAGTTGTGTGACAATTATTTTATATATATGTATATATATATTCCATCCACCATCCCTCCTTTATGGAGAACTGCGTTATTTTTATTGTCTATTGCAAAAAAAAAACAAAAAAAACTATATATATATACATATATATATATGGGTGTATCGAGACTAGAAGGTCATTATGCATAACTAAAGTGCACTAAAATTGGGTGAGCAGGATAGGCATGTCACCCCAGTTGTGTGACAATTATTTTATATATATGTATATATATATATATATTCCCTCCACCACCCCTCCTCTACGGAGGACTGCTTTATTTTTATTTCCATTGCAAAAATAAAAAATTTTAAAACACAAAAAAAAAAAAAAAACGAAAATAATAATAATAAAAATAATTTTGAATGTGTATTCAAATAAGTTTGAATGTGTGTGAACTATATATAAATATATATATACACATGCATATACAGAAATATATACACACACACACATATATATATATACACACACACACACAGACACACACTCACATAAACACATACACACACTGTGTACAGTCTTATGCAAAGGTTTGGCACCCCTTGACAAATAACATCTTTTCAATTACAAAAGCAACAATATCAGTTAATACAGTCTCTTTAGGAACTGGGGGAAAAATACACAATATTTTCAGCAAACATTGATGAATAGTTACTTTTTATGCCATAAATTGAACAAAATTACAAAATAAAAACATTATTATGGCACTCTGCAAAAGTTTGGGCACCCTACGTAATCAGTACTTAGTAACACCTCCTCTGCCAGATATCACAGCTTACAAGCGCTTCTTATAGCCAGCTGAAAGGCTTTCAGTTCTTGTACTTGGGATTTTCTCACATTCTTCCTTGCAAAAGGCTTCTAGTTCTGTAATATTCTAATATATCAAGGGCTGTATTGTCAAATAGGAGATCGGCAGCATTCTCCCACCTGAGAAAACTGTACTACAATGCCCTTGATAGTGTGTAGAAACACACTCGTCAGCTCTAGTCCTCCTGTAACAACGCAAAAGGACTGGCAACCCTCAGGTATTTATGCGTGCGATTGTATGATAAATTCACCCTGACAGTCTCACACTTCTCTTGGTACCAACAGGTCTCATGGAATATATAAAAGGCAACTGCAACAATTATACTCGGCACTAAACATCGAGGCACGGAAATGCAGCAGAGCTTGTGTATTTCTCAGGATGCATTCTAGTAAAATGCCCGGAAAATGAGCTAAAGACATATTTCAAGGGGCACTATATAAAACCGATGGAAATTTTACTGATTAAATAAAAGGAAAAGCATCGTTTGAAAAATCACAAATGTTTCTAAGATTCAATGCATCGCTTTTTGACCACATCATAGCGATGAACACATCATTGTTCCTGACAATGTCCTAATACAGAAATAAAACTTTATGTTGGTAAACTCAAAAAGCCTTCAGCTGTCACACTGGCTAACGATCTCAAACGATTATAAAGCAGCATTTTGAAAAGCGCTGTTTTAAAATAACAGATACAACACTTACCTTGTCTTCTGGCCAAATGCTTTTCACGGCTTGGCACTCCAACGGTGCTGAAACGAAATTTGTATTTCCTCCTACCTCGTTGGCCCTTCAGTTCTTCTTTTCTCCCTTTGGATGTTTTTTTCCTTCTTCTTTGGATATTGTTTTTTATTTTTGTTTGTTTTTTTTTACTTTGCATGTTTTTCCTTCTTCGGATATTATTTTTTTGGCTTATTTTTTTAGACGATGTTTTTTTCATCTTCTTTAAAAATTGATTTTTTTCGTCTTCTTTAAATATTGTTTTTTTTTTCATCCTTTTGATGTTGTTTTACGGAACAAGAGCCGTACAGTGCTACTCTATCAGGAGGTAGCGCCAACTGAACGCCTTGAAGCAGTACCCAGCTCTTTTATAGGGAGCGTCAACCCGAAGTCAAGTTCTAGAACGTTGCACTCACTTTTCATTGGTTTCCCAGCTATGCTGTCAGAATAATGTTTGCTGATTGGTCGAAAATTTTAAAACGTACCCGAGTACTGTAAAAAAAACTCAAGATCTTGCTACCCTACGGAGCACCCATAAGGTGATTTTTTTTATACGTTATATGCAGCTATTTGTAGCAGGCCGTAATTAGACTAATCCACCCTTTGTCAATAAAGCCAACAAGAGAACAGGTTGCCCAAAGTTTGCTCAGGTACACGCCACAGCACAACCTTAAAAACACATCCAGCACAAATCACACTAGTGAATGACACAGCAAATCACAGCAATAAAAAAGACCCCTATGGGCAATCCAGCACCCAGACTACAGGTGCCAAAAGGCCCAGCCTGCCTAATAATGAACCCAAAATATACATACAACAAAGAAAAAGACACAAACAAAAAAGAAAATAAAACTAGCCAGCTGCTCCCACTAAACCCCGCTCCCGAGGCCACTAAGCCGGCTGGCTTGATAATACACGATACAACCTCAGATAAAACATATTAAAGCAACACCAGGGAGGTTTACAACCTGATCCTTAAAATTATCGACCCGTAATTCCACCTTGAAAACCCCTAAAGAACAGTAGTTTACCCCATGACTCACTGCCCCATTCAAACAAAAAAAAAACAGGTTTTTGGGGTAACCTTTAGGTCAGCTCTTCAAAACCAGGTATGAGGACTCTTCAGCTAATCAGTCCTCTAATTAGAAATCTAATTAGGGAGTTGCAGCGAAAACCTGCATACACACCGGCCCTTTGCGGATAAGATTGTTCACCCCTGAAACAAGCAAACAGAAAGGCTGCTACACTGCAAATTCAATATGCCCGCCGATGCTCCACCAAATCTATCAGGACCCTGCCTGTCTTTCCCGTGCCTGCTCCTTTGCCAATATGCCCTACCATCGGAACATGCACAGCCATCTCGCCCCGGCTATGCCTCCAGTCCGAACTGCAGTTCCTATACCTGCCTATAATTGCCTGGCTACAATCCATCCCCCAAAATGAAATTGATGACCCAACGATCACAGCTAAGAATTCTATCCCCAAACCACTGGTCTTCCTCCCCAACCGAACGATCATTCACTGACCGTGGTAACTTATAAGGGTTGGTATGATGACCAGTGGTGGACCTCACCGAACGTTTAACTGGTCTCTACACCTCGGGGGGGACATAACCTCCTCCATTATACGAGGCCTACTTGTGGATGCTCTATTGCGACCCCTCCCACCAGCCCTGTCCCCGTAAAACCACAGAGTCCTCATCCGATTCCATTTCTGTTGCCCCTGTGGGCAACCCAGACTCAGGAGACATTACCAGAACATCTTCCCCTGACATAACAACCCCCTGTGGTACTGGACGCAACTCTGTTCGGTGAACTTGACGGACAACCCCGTCCCCCTCCATTGGAGTTGCAGAGTAAACTGCACCCTGATCTTGGGGACACCGAACTACCATATACAAACAGGCATCCCAATGATCCTGTATTTTACCTCGAACATGGTTCCGCAAACACACCAGCTGACCTTCATCAAACCCCTAATCATTAACCAACTCATTGTGTTTCCGATTTCGTGGTGTGGCTTGTTCCTCCAACTAAGCCTTCACATACTCTTGAAGCACCTGCAAACTTTCCTGATGGTTTTGTACCCATTCCTCCAAAGGTCCACCATACTGACTGATCCCGGCAGGAGCCTGAAGATAGTGTATCGGTAATCGAGGCTCACAGCCAGACCTTAAATAAAAAGGCATCATCCAGTCATTTGGTGGGGTGTAGTATTGTAAGCTTCTCTGCTGGAGGAAGTGTGTGAAGCAAATTGTGCAAAAAAAATATTAAAGCAACACCAGGGAGGTTTACATCTAGATCCTTAAAATGATCGACCTGCAATTCCACCTTGAAAATCCAATTACCATATAAAGGATACAAGATGTAAAGATGACAAATGACATGGCACATTTGTTGTTTAGACTGTTGTGTCAGGTTAATTGAAAGCTGAAGGATCTTAGTGTTTACTAGTCTAAGTAACAGAATGTCTAAACACTGTGCTTGCCTTTATGGGTTTTTAAGCAGAACATATAGGTATAGAAACATATTAACATTACGTTTCACGATTCACTGACTGGAGAATAGGAGAATATACACATCAATATTACTACTTAAGTTAACTAACCCTAATCCCAACCCCTATTGGCACGGAGCCCGCCAGGGTTCAGGTGAGATATAAATCTGTAATCTGTATCAATGGTTTTGCTATCCATACCCACCCTATTAATGTTAGCTTCCCAGGGTTTCTTGTTAGACAAGCTCTGTGTCTCTCTATACCCCCATTTACTGCACGACTGATTGTCCATTTATAAAGAATCAAATAGGGTGAAGATGGTTTTAGTTTACAATTACTCTGGAAGGTGACCAGATTAAAAAAAACTAAATACCATGCCTACGTGTATGTAATCTCCATCACAGTCCCCATTTTCCCCATAATCCTCGTTTTGATAGTGCCAATTTGTGTAATGTGAGTTTTTTTTTTTTTTTAAAAACTGTTATAGAAGAACATACTGGATGCCACATGTGTACAATTACCCCTTTCTAATTAGTGGGGTCCGTTGTGTCAGCTACAGCCTTTACTAACATACACATAAGTATACAGTCTTACAGCACTTTTGTTTTCCTTTTGTATTTAATGGTTTTCCATTTAGGGGGCAGCATGGTGGTGCAGTGGTTAGCACTGTTGCCTCACACCTCTAGGGCCCGGGTTCGAGTCTCCACCTGGGTCACATGTGTGTGGAGTTTGCATGTTCTACCCATGTCATCGTGGGGTTTCCTCCGGGTACTCTGGTTTCCCCCACAGTCCAAAAACATGCTGAGGCTAATTGGAGTTGCTAAATTGCCCATAGGAGTGTATGCGTGAGTGAATAGTGTGTGAGTGTGCCCTGCGATGGGCTGGCCCGCCATCCTGAGTTGTTCCCTGTCTCGTGCCCATTGCTTCCGGGATAGGCTCCAGACCCCCCGCGATCCAGTAGGATAAGCGGTTTGGAAAATGGATGGATGGATGGACAGTTTTCCATTTGAGGAATTAGCAAAAAACTGCAGTGCATGATGGGTAGGATCTAAAGGCTGCCTAACGCCCTTAATTTGTTTGCAATTTCGCCAGGTAGGCTACCTTCTTTAAACTGCGTTTTGCTAGACTACACATTTCGAGATGTTTTATTGTAGTCTTGGTAAATATATATATATAGTTTAGCCTAACCCAGCCACTTAAGGGAGCAAGCCAGCTCAGGTAGGTGCCAGTCCCAAGCCCGGATTAATGGAGAGGGTTGGCGTCAAGAAATAAAGAGAAATAAAGACAACTAATACTCCTAGTTTGCGAGATCTGACTGCAATGGCAGCACTGCTACAAGGGTGTGGATAAATCTATACAAATATCACCTGCATGCACATTACTTCTTTTACAATAACCAACTCCTGATCCATACTGTTAGTCGTGAAAAAAAAAAACTATCGTGTACATAGAGGCCCTGTGTAAAAAGATAACTGCCAAGGAAAAGATCAAAAACATTTATTTCAAGGATACAAAGTTTTTATGGTCATGTACAGTGTACAGTGCAATTCTTATTTGATTAACTTGAATGTCTCCACAGACTAGACGATTAAACAAATAAAGCAGCGCAACATTACAATAACTAATAACAAATAAACAAAGCTCACGAGTACTATTACAGTATTTATATCATTTATTTAAACTTAATTTTACCAGGTAAATTAACTACAAAGCAGTTACCACTGCTTTACCTGCTTCTCGGGAGAAATAGCAGATATACGTCATGTATGTGACTAAATTCTTAAGCCAATAAGGGCAAAGTTGTGTCGTAATGGAGGCGGATCCAGTTTGTGCAGCCGGTTAAAGACACTACGGGCATGTAAATGGAGAACGAAATTATAGTTATAATTCGGCGTGTTCGCGAAAACGACTTCATTTATTTTCTTATTGATTTATCGACAGACCATCATACTTTTTAGACGTTATAATAACAACACTCTATTGATCCCCAAAGAGAGAAATTCTCTCCTTGCCTGCCCCCTCTTACTGTCCATGATACACAAGCACATATGTAGAAAAACGTCAGCTTGGAAGCCAAGGCTGGACTTAACCTACTCTATTCTGGTATTCTGTTCTCCCAAGTAAGGCATCCCAAGTTCGAATCCAACTTCCGACAAAAGTTCTTCAATCGCTACAGCACAATTTGAGCCACTGATCGGCTTTAATTGCTTTGTTTTATTTTTGCGTTTCAGGCAAAACTACATAACACTTAAAGACACTACGGGCATGTAAATGGAGAACGAAATTATAGTTATAGCGAATCTCCTACACACAATACCAAGGTTACCGAACTTTGGTCAGCTGGCCGGAGTGAGACGTTCAATTCCCGTAAGATTTCTTTGCGCCAGCCTGAGAGTCTGAAAACACGTCACACCAGATGCATGAGAGATGGAAACCTGGGATATTCAGTCGAATCAGATCAAATATGATGCTAAGTTAGTACTAAGTTAAAATATGTTCCGCACTTGTAACATGCACCCATGATTTGGAACAGCAGCATACCTGTCAAGGTTTGGATTTGAAAATAAAGGAAATTTTCCGGCACCCGCCGTGAGCCATCCCACCACCGCAACCAGGCTCCAGTATCCCTTACATTTTAAGACAGGAAATATAAAATAATATAAATTATATAAAATATAATATAAATATAAATATAAATATATAAAATATATAAAATATATTTTTGGCCACAACCGGGATTCGAACCCCGGTCTCCCGTGTGAAAGGCGGCGATCTTACCACTACACTATCCAGCAACTATGTAATATAAGGGAGATTTACGGGAAAATACTAATACGGGAGGACGGCGGGAAAGAGAAGTAAAATACGGTAGTTTCCCGGCCAAAACGGGAGGCTCCAGTATCCTTTACATTTTAAGACAGGAAATATAAAATAATATAAATTATATAAAATATAATATAAATATAAATATAAATATATAAAATATATAAAATATATTTTTGGCCACAACCGGGATTCGAACCCCGGTCTCCCGTGTGAAAGGCGGCGATCTTACCACTACACTATCCAGCAACTATATAATATGAGGGAGATTTACGGGAAAATACTAATACGGGAGGACGGCGGGAAAGAGAAGTAAAATACGGTAGTTTCCCGGCCAAAACGGGAGACTTGACAGCTATGGCTGTCTCTGGCCACGCCCCCTACAGTCGGTCCGGCCCCTGTTCGCGTGTTCGCGAAAACGACTTCATTTATTTTCTTATTGATTTATCGACAGACTTTTTAGACGTTATAATAACAACACTCTATTGATCCCCCTCTTACTGTCCATGATACACAATGACGAGACACATGTTCACTAATGACGAGAACTATTCTATTTTTCATGCCGGGGGTCCTTCAAATCTTACATTTACAAATCTTGTTCTTGTTCTCTGCTTTCTCCTTTCTCGTTCCCGTAGATATATATTATTATACGGAGATTTACGGAGTCTTCAAAGACGGTCCGGCTCCAGCTCAAGGATCACTGTTGCTGTGGTGTAGATCAGCTGATCTGTAGTAGCCTTCTACGTACATCTTCTAGTAGACCTTCTGAGGGTACTTCACGCATTCTTGGTCGGAGGGTCCAGGTTTCCAGCTTAGCTTATTTCTTATTTCTCAGGTCAGCTGCTCTTGTTTGGGATGTGCTTGACCGGCGTATACGACAGCGTGTACCAGTTCCCACTAATATCCAACAACTTCGCACAGCCATTGAAGAGGAGTGGACCAACATTCCACAGGCCACAATTGACAATCTGATAAACTCTATGCGAAGAAGATGTGTTGCATTGCATGAGGCAAATGGTGGTCACACCAGATACTGACCGGTTCTGAGTCCCCAGACCCCCAATAAAGCAAAAAACTGCACATTCCAGGGTGGCCTTTTATTGTGGGCAGTATAAGGTACACCTGTGCACTACCCATGATGTCAGATCAGCATCTTGATGTGGCACACCTGTGAGGTGGGATGGATTATCTCAGCAAAGCAGAAGTGCTCACTATCACACATTTAGACTGATTTGTGAGAAATGTTTGAGAGAAATGGTAATATTGTGTATCTGGAATGAATTGTAGGTCTTTAAGTCCATCTCATGAAAAATGGGAGCAGAAACAAGAGTGTTGCGTTTATATTTTTGTTCAGTATAGAATAAGCCCAGATTTATGTTTATTCAGTGGAGATAAGTACAACCTCTAAAGATAGGCCTACACCCGTTTTGGCAGTGTCTCCGGATCCCATGACAAATAATGCCTTCAGTACATCCTCCTCAACCCACACTGAAAGCAGAAGTGCTATGGGCTTTGCAAACGGTTTGCCGACATCACTCCTATACGTCCAATGATGACATTCACACCGTCTCCAGGGTGATGTTCCCTGACTCGCAGGGTCACTTGTGGTAAAGATAAAACCGCTTTTCTTGCGCGATTTGGACTCGCTCCATATATTAAAAGGGAGCTTCGTTGTCATGTTTGACGTAAGTATGAACAGGACCATCAAAAGAAAACAACTGGATGTGCATGTCAGGTATTGGGTGAATTATGAGAATGGCTCTCGAGTGCAGTCCTGGTTCTGGGATCACAGTACATGAGCCACTCCACCGCTGAAGACTTACTGGAGAAGTTTAAGGTAAGCCATTCAATAACATTTAAACTCATTAACGAACCCATGATTTTTAAATATCCATGGTTTATCTTTACATGTGTTTAAATGGGAGAACCATATTTATTGGTAAGCATATTTTAAAGATTTTATTGCTGCTTCATGGCTTTTGCTGCAAAAAAAATAGTTCATTGAGGAAATAGAATGTTTAAGTGTTGTGTAGCAACATGTACAGCTGTTGTACAGGCAAAAACTCTGGCTCAGTCCAAAGGAGGTGGATATAGGAATGGCTGTCATCAAGGTGGGACTTCTGTGAATTCACTGGTATCTTTACATACAAATGTATCAAACAATTGTGAAGTAAAAAATATGTGAATAACATGGAGTTTGAGCTGGTTTGATATGTACAGCTGAGGTAGTGTTAACCTTGGGCTGAGTGTGCAGAAAGATTCTGGAAATTTGACAAACCATCTTTTTGTCAGAGACAGTCAGGAGCCAAAGGCAGTGGAAGTGACCTTGGTGTCCTTCAGATTAAAAAAAATTGCCAGATTGTGCTCTCAAAAATGTGCAAAAAGGCCTTGGATAAATGCCCTCTGAAGTACTCGATTGTACATGAGATGACGTGCTTGGACCCAAACAAAATGCACACCAGCCAGATAACTGCCAGCAGAAAAGGAGAAATCTCATGCAGAAGTTTGCGCAGGAGAATCGGTTGGCAGGCAGGATATCTGCTGGTAAATCATAGGATAAGAATAGGATAGTTCAGAATATTATTTTTAAATTATGCTTTTCTTTTTTCACATCTAACTGAATCAGGGACGGATTACAAACCGGGTTAGCGGGGCCGCTGCCCAGGGGCCCTTGGGGTGCAGGGGGCCCGTGGGCCCCAAGCCCAAAACAATTTGCAACGCTTATCAGCAATGTATTTTCGTTTGTCTATTTTAGAGGGCCTACATTCTTTGATCCTCTGCCTACAAGGTCCCCTGACCCTATAGGGAGGGTGTTTGGCTGCCAAGGGCCCTTGACTTGTGGTGGTTGTGGTGGTGGTGCAGGTGGTGGTGGTGGGGGGGGGCCTCGCGAACGTTTTACCCAGGGGCCCACACAACCCATAATCCGTCCCTGAACTGAATAGTGTTAACACGTAGATTTTAGCAGTATTTAGAAGACCGACTCTTGGTGTTTGAAAAGAAGCATCAGCCCAGTTATATTTTCTTTGATGAGCCTAGAGATATCTCAAGATTAAATTAAAATGATTGCACATTTATGGTATCATAGGAAAATTGGGTTATAAATCACTTTCCTATTCTACATGTGATTCTGTGTATTGACATTGTTGATCTGCATCTAATCTACTGTAATTAATGTAATTACAGGTGATGCAATATCCCAGCAGTCTGATAATCACCTGCACAATGAGGCAAAAGGCTTGGATTTTATATCCTTCATTCCTTCAGCACCATCCAAAGTTGATGTCTTTTTACATCAAAAAGTTAGTGGGCCTTATCCTGACCTCTGGATGTTCTGCAAGAACTTGCTGCTGCTGTCCTATGGGCAAGCCGAAGTGGAACGAATAGAGGTGGAGACCTGCAACTTATCAGAGGAAACAGTTGTTGCACAGAGGCTTATATGCGACCATGTCAGAGTGTGTGGGGGAGCAACCAAAGCGCCTCTGACCAAAGGTGAAAGATGAGCGAAAAGCAAAAAAGAAAACTTGAGGAACTCAAGAGGAAGAGAGTCTCACTGGAAAGTGTATGTGAGAGTTTACAAAAGGATGCTGAGCACATGGCAGAGGAAGCAGAGAGTGCTGCTGGAACCAAAAGGGCAACATTACTTACCAAGTCCAATACTCTGAGCCGACGAGCGAAGGAGGAGAAAGAGCAGTTGGTGGTCTTAAATGCAGATACTGAAGAATAGGCTACTGAACTGTGACTCCTAACACATCAAGAGTGAATCGGTGGAAACAAAAATATTTAGGTTCTTTGCATTTTTGGAGTATTTTACTTTCTGTGCCTGTTTGTACATTGTTCACAGCCATAATACTTTATAATTACAAGGTAGTTTTATGTTAGAGCTCTTGCTCCAATAAATATGTGCCTTGTAATTAACTAAATTCTAGGCTATTCAGTTTTTTTTGCCCTCGTGATGGTCGTGGGTTGTGAAAAAAGCCTTCTTCTTAGGGGTACCGCTGGGGCCAGCCGGGCGTATGTCGTGGCTTCAGTGAGTACTTATGTTTGTCATGCTGCCTGTGTACTTTATAGCGGCACAACATATTTCTGCAAATTGCATGCGTCAAATTGTCTGTCTCTCTTAAAAAATATGAAGTGTCACCAAAATTTTAAACGGGGAATCAATCTCAATGAAAAATATTCGTCAAGTAACGTTTCTAAAATAATATAGACATACTAATAATTATATATTAATAAATCGGATGAACGATGCATCCCAAATTGTATCCGCTGCGCACTTCTTAATCAGGGCAATCGCATCGTGGAGGTTTCTGCAGACGCCCAAAAAGACTTACTTAAGAAAACTGTTGCATGATAATTTGTACCATTTTCAAGGGTGGGGGGCGTGCAGTAGATGCCCCCTTTATTTTTGTGCTTCTGCCGTTCAAACCGAGCAGCACTGAGTTTGTCATGGCACCTGACGCCAAATCTACTGCTTAGCTGCTACAGACAGAACTATCTTCAAATCACCACTAGGGGGTGTCAATGCTGCAGCTTCGTTCTATGGTTGATCTTTTTCAAAGACAGTTTTTTTTCTCTCTCTCCACATAATCAACTTAACTGATTAGCGTGCTTTCATAGTAATGGTTTTTAATCCGTGTTAATCTTCTGAACAATGACTAGTAAAGGTTCTATGAGGTTGTCCTACTTACTATGGATTTTAAGTTTTTTATCAAGGTGTTAAAACGTACCACAGTTGCCAGTCCTGTGTTTTATGTCTAGCAATTTGTACAGTTTCTTCAGTATAAACACATGCCATGATCTGTGAGAATCTCCTCCAGAACTCTGCATTTCCTCAAGATCTTTTTGTAATATTGCATCATGGCACTGCTCAGAACAACACAGATGGTGCATAACAACACAAGGGAGTACAAGACAACATGGTGCAGAAACAGTGCGATACAAAGCAGGACAAAACTGGATGATACGTGGTCAGTGGTGGATAAAGTGCAGTAACAGCTGTACAGTGCAGCTGCCGTGGAAATGACTGTTACAGGGGATGCAAAAGCTGCAGGTTTGAATTGTTTGGCGAATGAAGCTGTTCATGAATCTGCTAGTCAGTGTTTGTGGATGGTGGTCAGAGTCCTGGATTATAGACTGAACCTTGTTACTGTGGCAGTTAAAGTACAGCTGGTCAATGGAGGGCAGTTCAGTGCGAATGATGTTCTTAACAGACTTCGCAATGTACTGCCTTCCTGTCATGTGGCTCCACCATACCATAGTACTACTGTAAGAACTAGGGATGTAACGATACATTCAACTCACCATTTGATACGATTCACGATTCTGAGTTCACGATACAATTTTCTCATTTTTTGCAGAATGAGCTGCAGACAAATATATTCAAAAATATTCTTATATTTATCTTTCTGAACTGTTGACACTGTTGTGAACAGTGCAACTGAATTTGAATAAAATACTGTTGAAAAAAATCCCAAATCAAAATAAGTAAATAAAAAAAAATAAATCAAATAAATAAGCTAAGGTTTGCATGTGCAGCTTTTTAGCGTGCTTTGCCCTTTTAATAATCTTCACTCAGCTCACGGTGGTGCCAGTGGACCTGTTTGTGTATGTTATCAGTCTATTACAATGTTTGCATGCAGTTTATGTCTTGTCTGTGCTTTTCTCGCTGTTTCCTCCTCGTTTGTGATTACCGGAAAGCTAATATGCTGCCACACCGCCAATTGAAGATCGGGCGGTGCGTCCATCCATCCATTTTCTGAAACCACTTAATCCCAACTGAGATCGCGGGGGAGACCGGAGCCTATCCCGGGAACAAGGGGCGCAGACAGGAACCAAGCCCAGGCAGTCACCTACACACCGCAGGTCGCACACACTCACACAACTACAGGGCCAATTTAGACTCACCAGTCAACCTATCCTGCATGCTTTTGGACCGTGGGAGGAACCTGGAGTCCCCGGCGAAAACGGGGAGAGCATGCGAACTCCACACAGAAAGGGCCCTGGACCGAAGCCAGCACTAACCACTGTGCCGTCCTCAGTTTCAAATTCATTCATCATCTCGCGTTCGCTCAAAACCAAAAACTGACGTACGATGTCGACGTGATACGCAGTGACATCTGACGTCAAACTCACATTGTGAAATCAAATGTAATATTACACCAGTTTTTCTGTTAAAGTACTGTGAAGTACTCCTACAATAGTGATTCATTTTCCACATCAGCCGGTTTAAATCTTCATGCATTTGCACCGATTTTTAACTGATTTGTGATTCATCATTACATGCCAGGGCCAGCAGCTCTGCATGGCTCGACCCTCATAAACATTCTCCACACATGCTGTTCAGGCAGTGGCCACAGAAATTCCCCCAGTGAACTTTATGCTTTCTGTCGGAGAGTATGCTGTGTTCTGGCCTTAAACCCTGCATACTACTTTGCAGACTTTGATCCTCTTAACAACAATTGGCATTTCTGGTGGCTGAATATCCATCCATCCGTCATCCAACTGCATGCTTAAAAGCTGTGAATAATAGTAATAATTCTTAAAATTGCAACTATCTAGAATTTCAGCCTAGTTACTCAGCTAAATTACTATTTAAACCTAGAATAATTTCTATAAGGGGCGGCATGGTGGTGCAGTGGTTAGCACTGTCGCCTCACACCTCTGGGACCCGGGTTCGTGTCTCCGCCTGGGTCACATGTGTGTGGAGTTTGCATGTTCTCCCCATGTCGTTGTGGGGTTTCCTCTGGGTACTCCGGTTTCCCCCCACAGTCCAAAAACATGCTGGGGCTAATTGGAGTTGCTGAATTGCCCGTAGGTGTGTGTGTGTGAGTGGATGGTGTGTGAGTGTGCCCTGCGATGGGCTGGCCCCCCATCCTGGGTTGTTCCCTGCCTCGTGCCCATTGATTCTGGGATAGGCTCCGGACCCCCCGCGACCCAATAGGATAAGCGGTTTGGAAAATGGATGGATGGATAATTTCTATATGTGTGATAGAATCAAAAAATATTTTGTTTTACATATAAATCTTCACAAGGTGTATTACACATGGTATTCCCCAGACACCGCCACCCCAACAGATGCTTTGTTTGTTAAGACAATAGCTCAGAAAGTGGTTGATCGATCTTTTGCAGCTTTTACCAAGGTTTGTACAAGCCAAAATTAAATTTTGAAACGGATCCCTGCCACACCCTGCCCTCCTGAACCTCCCGTTTCCTCCCTAGTGTGGTATAACGTGCCATGCCTGTTCCGCGTTTGTTTTACCTCTCCTTCCTGCCCTTGTGTTACTCATTTCAGGTGCCTCTAGTTTGCTCCCTGCTTAGCCTTGTATAAATGTGCTTCTCAGTCCTGCCTTTAATGTTGCTGCTGCTGTTTGCCTGTGTGTTCTTCCCTGCTTATGATTCCCCCGTGATCCAGTTGTGATCCAGTTGTCTTCATATCATGTATTCACATTCCTCAGCTGAGAGTGAACAAAGTTCTGTGGAAAGTATCTGACTACAGATAGACTTTCACCCAGTTCTCTGCGGGAGCTCTGATTACAGAGTGACTCCCCGACTACTTCTGAAGCCCTTCCTTAAGTATCCAGACCAGGTGATGGCATGTTTCTGAAGACTGACTAATTTCGGTCAATGGTTAATTTTAGGGGCATTGCTGACCTTGGTTCTCAAGTCCCCAGCCAATCAGATCACTTTAGGGGGTGGTTGTAATTCCCTTGTTCTACCATGAGAGAATCTCTCTCAGTTTGGTGGGTTGAGCCGAAGTTTCTGTATTTCTCTTAGGAAAAGCTATACTGCCTTAAATCTGAGAGTATAATACTCCTCGTCTCATGCCTATTCAAACGAGACCAAACATGCGTGTATTTGTCCCTAACATCTATGTGTGCTGAGTTATCCTGTTTATAGTGGAAAAGGTGTCTGTGTCTGGAGGCTGACAGCTGTTGTTGCTGTGGATTGATTGTGGAACTCTGGTCACTCCGGGGGTGAAAGGTCTTGCTTTTTCTGTGCTGCTCCAGTTATTCCTATCCAGTCTCTCAGGAGCCGGCAGGCCTTTGCCTTCCTTAAAAGGGGTGGTTTGACGAGTTGAGTCCAGTCTTGCCTGGGCCAGCGGAGCTCTGAAATAGACTGATGCAGGCTGATCAGAGTTGGGGCCTGCAGGACCTATAAGTTTTATGTCCTTACAGAATGTAAGTGGCATCATACTAAACTAGTGGTGTTCGAACTAGCATGGAAAGAGGCTATGGGTAGCTACAAAAAGGCTCTTAGTGCCGCCAAATCATCTAGTATCTATCAGAACTAATTGAAATAAACAAAAATAATCCTAGATTCCTATTTACTATGGTGTCCAAGCTGACTAATAACCAGACCACTGGTTATTTTCCAGTGACGACTTTATGAAACTTTTTGACCAAAAATATGCTCAATTAAACAGAACATTTTGAATATTGAATATTGGTTAACCAGTCAGAACTGACGTACTTAATTTTATCTTCAAATTCATCTACTTGTATGCTAGAACCTGTTCCATCAAAATTATTCAGCGATGCTCCCAGCATTGATTGAACCGCTACTAGCAATAGTTAAACTAAAACATATAATCATATTACCCCAATTTTATCTTCACTGCACTGGCTGCCAGTTAGATTTCGTGTTGACTACAAAACACTGCTCTTAACCTATAAAGCTGTAAATGGTCTTGCACCGCAGTATGTGAGTGACCTCATTTGCGTTCCGAATCATACACTTAGATGACGAGATGGAGGTATTCTATCCGTACCCAGAATAAAGAACATTACCTTTGGGGGAAGAGCATTTGCTCATAAAGCACCACAGCTATGGAATAAACTTCCTATTAGTGTTCGGAACTCAGACACAATCTCTGCTTTTAAGTCAAGGCTTAAGATGTACCTCTTTCGCCAGTCTTTTGGATAGTTAAATCTTCTTTTCTAAGGTGAATGGGAAATCTGGAGGTTCATAGTTATTTGAGATTGAAGGGGAAAGGGGGGATTGGTGCTGTCGTCCTGCCACTCTCGCCGATCACTTAAGCTGTGGATGGGAGGTGGCTTGACGCCAAAACCTCTGTAAACCCTCATGCCTGTGCTTCCTTCCAGGTCACTCTTTTAGGCAGGCTGTCATAGTTGCTTTAGTCCTGCCGGTTAGGTGTAGGGCAATAACTCTTCTCCATCTTCTCTTTTTCGAGCTGATACCGAGCCGACTACACCGTGTGAACCCGCACCTGGACTCCTGGATATAACTACATGAAACCAACTGGGACTTTATAACTATATGAACTCTAATGAATGTCAATGTAAATGCAGTTTCATGCTCCTTGGTCGCCCAGAGGAGGATGGGGTCCCCTTCTGAGTCTAGGTTCCACTCAAGGTTTCTTCCTGCTAGAGGGAGTTTCCTTGCCACTGTCGCCTCAGGCTTGCTTGGTGGGGTTCTGGCCGGTTAAATGTAAAGTGCTTTGTGACAATGCATGTCGTTAAAAGCGCTATATAAATAAAATTGAATTGAATTGAAGTGCTTCCTCAGATTCATTTTTAAATGTTCTCCAGCTAATTTCCACTATGGCCACGAGTTCTAGTATTTTAAATTAATATTGAAATGGTCATTTGGCTGAACAGCATCCCGACCTGTTAGAATCTTATATACCTGGATCATGTCCCCCCATAGTCTCCTTTGCTTGAGGCTAAACAGATTCAGCTCAGCGAACCTCTCCTCATAAGACATTCCTCTAAGTGCAGGAATCATTCTAGTCATCCTACGTTGCACCTTTTCCAAGGCAGCAATGTCCTTCTGAAGGTATGGTGACCAAACCTGCACACAGTATTCTAGGTGGGATCTTACCAAGGAATTATATAATCGTAGCATCACTTCTCTTGACTTACATCTCTAGGTGTGTGGAGTTTAATCCAACATCCTTTTGCCTTTTTTTAATGCTTCCCCACACTGGCAAGAGTGGGACATGGAAGTATCAACATACACACCGAGATCTTTCTCGTAATCAGCTACCTTTATTTCAGTGGAACCCATAAAATATCTGTACTTTACTATATTTACTATATTTCTGCTCCCTGCATGGATTACCTTATATTTATCTATGTTAAATTTCATCTGCCACGTATGAGCCCAGTCGCTAATTAAATCCAGATCCTGTTGTAGCCTCTCTGGACATGAGACATGATCTAACATCAATCAGAAGATACCACACCAGCAGATAATGATTTCTGGAATAGTAAAGTTAAAGGTTGGCTAATAATACCCCTCATCTCTTTTAAAACTATAGATAAGATGCCATCAGGGCCTTGCGATTTATTTATTTTGAGCTTAGCTAGGCTTTGTACCACATCAGCCTCAGTTATACATATATTGGTCATAGACATCGTTGTATTTGTACTAAATGGTGGTAAGCTATTCTACTGTGAACAGCCATTGTAAAATAATCATTAAACTCATTTATATCAATTTCATTTTCAATTATAAGGCCCTTACTATCCTGCAAATGAGTGATTTTCAGCTTTTAGAGCTCTTTCGGAGTTAAAATATTGGAAGAAACTTTTAACGTCATCCTTATAACTGTTATTAACTAAACCTGTAGACTTAGATACTCCTGCTTTATTTTGAAATCATTAGTTAATTTCCATTTGTGGAAGAAAGCCCTTTTGCTCCTGACTTTATTCTTAATTTTCGTAGTAAACCACCTGTGACATCGCGTGCTGGACGAACAGGCAGGAAGCGAGGAATCAAGGATCCGGGAAACGGAGAGTCGGGAATGAGGGTTTATTGATGAAAACAGGTACCAACAGCGAGAGATTTCAATGACAGGACTGGGGAAACAGACTTGAATGTGGACTAAATACACAGGACTACTCAAACTGACAGAAAACAGCTGGTTACAATCGGGGCAGCACACATGGTTAATGAGGGGGCGTGGCACACACGAGGATCGTACAAGCAGGTCATGACACCAGCTTGGTTGCAGTTTCCTAGATTTAGTTTTTCTGGAAACGGGTATGAAGTTCTTTTGCACTTGCAACAATGTGCTTTTAAAAAATTCCCATGCCTCTTCCACAGTATTGCTATTTAACTCCATCCGATTTACAGTTTCTAGTTTCAGTCTCATACCATTGAATTACCCTTCCTAACATTGTATACTTTTGTTTTGGACTTGGTTGAAGACTCAGGCAGCAGGAGTTGCCCCAACGTTGGTATGTCCTTATCCATAAGGGGGAGTAAACGTTCTGGTTTCCCGACCTTATAGATGAAGGAGTTGGGGGATGTTGCCAGTGACCTGCCGGATTCCAGGCAGAACAGGCCTCGCTATGCCACAGCCCTTCAGAGACTGGGCCTTCCGTGCAGAACCTCTGCATCCAAATTAGACCAGTTGTTTAACAAAACCCTAAAATGGGGTTATTTTTGACATGGAACGGGACTTTGATTCA
This sequence comes from Brienomyrus brachyistius, assembly GCF_023856365.1. Classification (NCBI taxonomy): domain Eukaryota; kingdom Metazoa; phylum Chordata; class Actinopteri; order Osteoglossiformes; family Mormyridae; genus Brienomyrus; species Brienomyrus brachyistius. Next base: position 13,358 of record NW_026042966.1, on the reverse strand, counting down.
ACAACCCATTACTTAGTTGCGGCAAGTACCCAATATCAAGTATAGCTGCAAAGAATCTGCCAGAGATTTTCAGAGAAGTTCCCCAGATGCATGGACTGGACTAAGGTGCGTCAGATTAAACAGGAGCCTGGTAAATTCTGTGAGCCCCACGCCAAGTGACTGATGGAAACATACTCCAGCTACAGTGAGATGGACCCTCCAGCGGACCGAGAGTGGGATTCCCTCTGGGAGCGACAACTCGTGCAGTTGCTGGTGGATGAGCTGCAAACAGACATCAAGAAGGACTTCCAACCTCACAATCATTTACCAAACCACTTCAGGTAACTTGTAAAGATGTAGGTATTGGAGTATTCACACATTCATTTGCAGTGTCCACCTCCTGTCCGGTAAATTTGGCAGGACAAAATTTGAATAACCTATAGGCCAGACTCATGAATGCGGCTGAACGAGTAAAGGTAGAACAGGTGGCCAATCCTGTTATACAGTCCTAGTAGATTGAGAACCACCTGATTGCAACTGTAGTTGGAATCAAGGGCTGAGCAGCATGGTGGCCTGGGGGACAATTATGAAAACACAGACCCACTGATATCCTTAAAACCCACAATCAAAAGAGGAGTCAGGATGGCCAGTGACATGTGCTGGCTAAATGGGGACAACAAAGAGAGAACAGAACAAGGCAGGGAGGGATTCTGACACAGGTGCCATGCTACTTTGTTTAAATATGCTGTAATGTTTTAGTGCAAGCCTTAGACAATGGAATCTCTGAATGACGCCGCAGTCTGGCTCTTTCTGAAGGTCCTATACTGTAACCGTCCTGAGAAGTTGTTTGCATGCACTTGCTGCCTTGACACTTGTTGATGTGCGTGTGCCCTGCTCGAGCAGTAAAGGGGAGATCACATGCAGAGCTGATTTTCTGTAGTTCCTTAGAATAAAAATAGAATATTCTCTTCAAATAGGAACACATGCTGCGTTTGATTATTTCACTCCAACTCGGACAAAAACGTCACGAAAAACATCACTTCCCATTAGAAACGCCTCTTTTATGACGTTAATGTCTGACAGAATCTTCTTGTCCGAGTTGCCCCTGTGACGTAATTTCAACATGGCGGCTTACACACTCAACATTAATTCTATTTTACAAATCCTTAAAAATGTTTATTTTGTTAAATTTATTATTATCCCATCCATCCATTTTCCAAACTGCTTATCCTACTGGGTCACGGGGGGTCCGGAGCCTATCCCGGAAGCAATGGGCACGAGGCTGGGAACAACCCAGGATGGGGGGCCAGCCCATCGCAGGGCACACTCACACACACCATGCACTCTCACATGCATTCCTACGGGCAATTTAGCAAGTCCAATTAGCCTCAGCATGTTTTTGGACTGTGGGGGGGAACCGGAGTACCCGGAGGAAACCCCACGACGACATGGGGAGAACATGCAAACTCCACACACATGTGACCCAGGCGGAGATTTGAACCTGGGTCCCAGAGGTGTGAGGCAACAGTGCTAACCAGTGCACGACCATACCGCCCATTTATTATTATTATTATTTATAATTATTAGTAATTATTAATGTAATTGCACGTGTTCGATTTAGAGAATACCATATTGTGACCGTAAACAGTATCCTAACATGCAATATCAGATTTTTACCAGACTTGTTAGTGTTTTTGGTTTGTTTGTAGTTTGTTTGCCTCTCGAAAAAAGAATATCGCTATGAATGTACTAAAATACTTTATAAAGCTTTTAATGTGGTTTGACTAGTTCCTGTTTCTTGTTTATTTGTCTGAAATAATAATCTTACTCCATAACTGCTAAAATATAAAGCAACAACACAGCAGCGTATTCATGGAGGCAGCCATGTTTGTTCCGAGTTGTGCTAGCTTGAACGGGAGATTGTTGGATGTGATGTCACCCAATTTGGAATTTCCAAGTTCCGAGAGAAAAACGAACGCACCACAAGACTCTGGCTGGAAATTTCTACAATAGAGCCATTTAGTTATTTCTAGAAAAATATTTAGAGCCAATGACCTGATGTCATTGTAACACAGGTCACTGTCCGTGGTGCTGAATTCTCTACTTGATGGGCTGGTGCTGAATGAATATGACAGCTGGCCAACATGTCTGTGTGCTTCCACTGACTGGCACCCAGACATATAATGACTTTTAACAATGAGGAGGGAAACGTCCAGACAGGAAATTAGTCAACAGTAATTAGTAATCACATATAGTTCTCATTTATCATGATGTAAAATTCAAAAACCTTTTTTTTATTATTAAGGGATAAATGTAATTGAGTTTTAATGTATCCTTTCCGCTCTTAAAATCGCAAATTATTTCTGACTATTAATCTGCACATTTTAATAATTTCATTAATATTACCTAATTGGTTTGTCTTTTTTATTAAATTTTAAAACTAGCTGTACAATTGTTGATGTTGTTGCTGTTCTGAATGTCATTGGCCTGTTGCCTTACGTCTGTCTAAACATGAGTGAGGGGATGGATGCACTATTCTATGGGGGCCTCTGTAGAGAATAAATGATCCTAATTTTATATTGAGAGAGATGGTTAATTCCTTTTTAATCCATACTGCGTTCAGAGCCCCTGTTCTGCCGTTGATCACTGCTGCATATCATCCCCAAACCAATGGCCTGGATGAGAAAACGAATGATGACATAAAATGGTAAGTCTGTTTTTGAGGTTGTTTTAGAACTGTGTGAGACAGGCTCTATTCTTTTAACATTACATCAGGAATTACTGATATTATTGACAATCAATCCCTTAATATACAGTATCTCACAAAAGTGAGTACACCCCACACATTTTTGTAAATATTTTATTATATCTTTTCAAGGGACAACGTTAAAGATATGAAACTCTGATAGAATGTAAAGTAATCAGTGTACAGCTTGTATAATGGTGTAAATTTGATGTCCCCTCAAAATAACTCAACACACAGCCATTAATGTCTGAACTGCTGGCAACAAAAGTGAGATTAAAAATGATTTGTGGCAAGATCGGATCATGTGTGTTGAAGAGTTTCTTATGACTGACAAGTAGTTATTTAAAAACATATCTTGAAACAGCAAATTACATTGTTCTTAATGCTTTTAGAAAATGACTCTTTATAATGATCTGTGAATAATAATAATTTGCTATGAATGTTTTTCCACTTCAGCTTTCCACAATTATTCTTCCCGATGAGAAAAGCTACGGCACGTTTTTTGATGAAAAAAATAAAGTAGTTGAGACAATAAGCAACAACAGCTGAAAACATCTCCTAGTAACAGGAAAAACAGAAGCAGGCATGTGGTAAACGAATACAAAAGAGGTACCAAAACACAGTTTATCATGTTGGAGATGAGGCGCTTCTGTTCAACATGAGGAAGCGGGGACGGAAAGGAGGAAGAACGGAACCGGATTTTACCGGACCTTATGTCATCCAGGCAATATGTGGCAAGCTGGTTACACTGTCTAATTCTGAAGGGGCAACTTTAAAGAACAAATACAATGTAAACCACATACAGAAGGAGCCAAACTGATGTCCCAAGTCAGGAATCACACAAGGTGCCAGAAGAGTATAAGACCAGTAAACCTCCCTCTAGCGCAGAGCTTCTGACAATCGAGAAGGATGCTGACAGTTGAAAAAAAACTCATGTCTGTGTGTTATGAAAGAATATCAATAAATGTTTCCGAAAGGGGATGACTCATTTGGTAATTATTTACGGCTTATGTTATGGCTGCCAATTTACAGTCTTTACTGAAGTCTGACTTCTTTTGAGTCACCTTTAATATAGATTGGACACTCTCTATGCAATGTGCAATACTTACATAGATGGTAAATGTTTACCTGCTTGCACAGATGGATGATTAGGTAATTAGTGTAAGTGTGTGTGTGTGTTCAATCGCATGTATGTCCAAGGTCCATAGTAAATAATATACACTGATCAAGAGATGCCCGAAAGTGGATAAAAGAGGACATTAGTGGGTGTATCACTTAGTGTAACGCGTGCAGGAAAATGAGCAGGACTGCAAGCCATATAATGACCCTTGTCTAGCTCTTAATACAGTATGCATACAGTGATGTATCTACAATGGACAGCTACTATGAGCAGATAGCACAGTACAGGTGCTTATAAGATCTGTATGCTGTTTCCATCCATCCATCCATTGTCCAAACCGCTTATCCTACTGGGTCGTGGGGGGTCTGGAGCCTATCCCGGAAGCAATGGGCACGAGGCAGGGAACAACCCAGGATGGGGAGCCAGCCCATCACAGGGCACACTCACACACTATTCACTCATACATGCATACCTACGGGCAATTTAGTAACTCCAGTTAGCCTCAGCATCCATCCATCCATCCATTGTCCAAACCGCTTATCCTACTGGGTCACAGGGGGTCCGGAGTCTATCCCGGAATCAATGGGCACGAGGCAGGGAAGAACCCAGGATGGGGGGCCAGCCCATCACAGCTCACACTCACACACCATTCACTCACACATGCACACCTACGGGCAATTCAGCAACTCCAATTAGCCTCAGCATGTTTTTGGACTGTGGGGGGAAACCGGAGTACCCGGAGGAAACCCCACGACGACACGGGGAGAACATGCAAACTCCACACCCATGTGACCCAGGCAGAGACTCGAACCCGGGTCCCAGAGGTGTGAGGCAACAGTGCTAACCACTGCACCACCATGCCGCCCCCTGTATGCTATTTCATTCTATAAAAAGAAACTTACTGTACTGTACAATAAAGTATTTCACCACTGCTTCTTCCTCAGCTCCCACTGTTTGCTAGCACATGCATCTTTTGATTTCTTAGTGCAATCTGTGCTTTATTTTTTTTTTGTGAAATGTAAGTGCAGTATCTGTTTATTAAGTGCTGTGGTTTAATATGTACATTATTATTTCAGTACTGTGTATACTGTCCTTAATGTCTTGCCTCTCTCGTATAACTTGAGATACGCCCAAATTGACTTGCAACAAGTGGTCCTGGTTCCAAATGCGGAAGGCGATGGATACCTGTATTTTATATGCTGTAGTGTGCTGGGTGTCAGACATTGCAATGCACCTTGCTTTGATCTTGACCTGTTAGATCAGAGGGAGGTAATCTTATCCAGAAAGGGCCACTGTGTATGATGGTTTTCACTGCAACTCTCTGAACAGCGAACCTAACAGTTATCCCAATACCTTGATCTTGCTAGCATATTTAAATGTGTACCTATTCAGGAATAGAGTGGTGAAGGCATTCAGAGGAGGACTGATGATTATCAGAGGGAACAAAGGGGCTGGGTACTTGTCAGTATCCAGTAGAACCACCAGACTCCTACACTGAATGGTTCTGGATGTGGCACAGACGTTAATCCCTCTGTATTAGGGGATCCGTCTCCAGTTTGTACTCTTCTAGTTAATAGGTAGATTATCAGGCAGTTTTTCACCCTAGTCCAGTACTCATTGACAGCCTAATACACCGTGTTTCAGTTTGTCTTGATAGTCAATACATGTCACAGGATGTACATTACTCTGATGGGCAGGCCCTCTTACATATGATGGAAATTGCAATACCTACTTTTGGCCACGAGATGGCAGCAAGAAAATAGAAAAATTATTTTCCCACGGTCTACTAGCAGCTTTTAGATGTTAATTCTTCATAAAAATAATTTGACTTGATCCAATGTATTTTTAATACAAACAATTACCACACAAAGCTGCTAGTTTCCTCCGGTTTCCCCCCACAGTCCAAAAACATGCTGAGGCTAATTGGAGTAGCTAAATTTACCGTAGGTGTGCATGTGTGAGTGAATGGTGTGTGAGTGTGAGCTGTGATGGGCTGGCCCCCCATCCTGGGTTCTTCCCTGCCTCGTGCCCATTGATTCCGGGATAGACTCCGGACCCCCTGTGACCCAGTAGGATAAGCGGTTTGGACAATGGATGGATGGAAATAGCATACAGATTAAGCACCTGTACTGTGCTATCTGCTTATAGTAGCTGTCCATTGTAGATACATCACTGTATGCATACTGTATTAAGAGCTAGATAAGGACAGTGGGTCATTATATGGCTTGCAGTCCTGCTCATTTTCCTGCACCCGTTACACTAAGTGATACACCCACTAATGTCCTCTTTCATCCACTTTCAGGCATCTCTTGATCAGTGTATATTACTTACTATGGACCTTGGACATACATGCGATTGGACACACACACACACACACACACACTTACACTAATTACCTAATCAACCATCTGTGCAAGCAAGTAAACATGTACCATCTATATAAGTATTGTACATAGCATAGAGAGTGTCCAATCTATATTAAAGGTGACTCGAAAGAAGTCAGACTTTAGTAAAGACTGTAAATTTCTCAGCCATAACATAAGCCGTAAATAATTACCAAATGAGTCATCCCCTTTCGGAAACATTTATTGATATTCTTTCATAACACACAGACATGAGTTTTTTTTCAACTGTCAGCATCCGATCCAAACGGGATTCCCATTTCCTTTCTGTGGGATCCAACAGAACACGGGCTGACCATCAGTCAACATGTCTTCAACCATGCAGGACAGGACCCAGTCCAGGCCAAACCTCACGGTGCTGGTGTTAATAAAAAAAATGTAAGGAACATGCAGCTGCAGCTCACACACAAACACAGTCCACAGCATCCAGAAAAAGGTCAGGCCTTTTTCTTCTTTAGCTGACTCCGCCCAGACCTCGCCCCCTTTCTGGGCGCCTCGCACTATGCCTTTGAACTGGCCCTGCAGCTTGGCCCGTTTCCTGTTTCCCAATGCAAGTCATAAGATTCACCCGTAAATGATATTTTGAATCGGAACGATATTTATTACTATTGTTTAGATTAAATATATAACGGTTTAATGATTGAATATAACTTGATATTGTTGTTTGTGTTGTTTAGTTTGAGGTTCTAGTTTCTGTCTTTATCCGCTTTCGTTTCAGTAGGCAGCTGGTTCATCCCAGGCTCAGGGTCTCTCTGCTCTTCATCAAACCCACACCCCCAGTTTGGGAGCACCCTCTCCCTCTCCTCCCCCCACGGCTGTGACTGTTACTCCTCCTTGAGGAGTAACTGCTCCGCCCCCTATCCCAGCCCCTATACCCACAGGAGTGCATCACCCAGTGAGCCGCCGCCCTGCCTGTCCCCTCACACAAGCACACACTGAAATCATGGTCCTAAGCTCTCTGTGTGGGTCACCACGATAGTACAGCACACCGACGATTACCCTCTGACTGAATCAGAATCAGCTTTATTTGGCCAAGTATGTTCACACATATTGGGAATAGTTAGACATTTAATCAAAATAATTAAGACAAGACATAAACATACAGTTCTGTTGATATGCGACGCATATAACCTCTGCATTCACAGCACTGCTTCAGTTATCGAAGAGCAAATTTCCAAAACTCACTCAGTCCGATAACCTAAAGTAATAAGTCATAATCCTCTTCATACGTTGCAGTAATGGGAATGAAATCTCACTCAGTGTTTATGTAATGGAGCAATGGAATTTCGTGAAATTTCCAAAAGTCCACAGAAATATTTAGAAAAACATTCCTGCAGACTGAGTTTTTGATATTTGCTTTTCAATTAACACAATTTTCTTCAGTCTGAGGTTTAACAGAATTCAGCCATATGCTGTTCAAAAAAAACTACACAGAACAAAAACAGAATGGACTTTACATCTGTCTGAAAGGAAAGTTGACACAGGCTGCAGCAGTGAACAAATCAATCAATGTATTAAAGTTAGGCATTAAGTAACTGGAGGCAGTATATACATAACATGATAACATGCCTTTTCTGTATTGACCATATTAAGGACGCTGTAACACTGCCCACCACATACCTGCTTCATTTATTGTTTTATACTTGCAGCTGCTTATTCAGACAGCTCGTCTACCTGTCTGTCCATGTTGCCCTCCCATGACAACTGGTCCAGCCTACAGGTGCCGTCCCATTCCGGCATGTTACCCATGAGTCATAGCGGCACCTCCGGGAGCAGCTCCAGGTGAGCCCGTGCCTCCCCTCCCCCACCTGTCCCCATGCTGAGTCTCGGGCCCCCGTCTTCCCTCTTGTTCTCGCCTATACCCACATCCTGGCCTGTGTCTGCATCGTCTCACCTCGTTAACAGGACTTTCGCCTTCTTCTGTCCTGATCCATTCAGGCCCATCATTCTGGGACATGCTTTGATTTATTTCGCCATAGTTACTCTTTGTTTTCCTTTGTACTTTGCACTCTACAAGTAAAATGAATAAAAAATAGGCATATTTTGATATTGTTTTAGTACAGTGACACTAGTATATTTGTTGTTGTTTCCAGGCAACACTGCATGCTGATTTAACGTCTTTCCTTAATCTCCACCCCATTGCTCACACACAGCCAGTATCCCAGTTTGTGGTCAATGAGCTCCTCCTCACTCACCCCAGTCTCCTAGTCCAGTGGAATGTCCAACAGCTTGGGCTCTCAGTTCCTGCGTGTCATGCCCGGCTCGTCCGCTCCTCCTGTGTGCCACGCCCCCTGATTACCCACGTGTTTTCTCCCGATTTGTACCCAGCTGTATCTAGTTAATTTGCTCAGTCCTGTGTATTTCAGTCCGTGTCTTACCTGAGTCCAGTGTCTGTCATTGATGTTTGTATGCGTGAGATGTTTCCCCGTCCGCGCTTCCTAATTAAACTCCCGTTTTTGCCTGTCCGCTTGCTCCTTGCACGCCTTGCCCGCACGATCGCCTGCCTGCTTGTACCCGATCGTGACACTGCGCAGCTCTACAACTCATTACCCAGGGCTCTCGCACCCGGCCACAGTGCCCCTCTCAGGCTCCCCGCTGTATGACAGCACTGCCCCATCGGAAGTTCATGAAGCCTCACAGTACGACGCCTCTCCCCACGCGCGCTTAGCCACCACCGGGACTCCCATCACTCCTCCTTCCCTGTAGGGCGGCGCACTTCCATTATTATTACAGTTTCTACTGTCACTCTGTTGCTTTTCCTGGTGCTGGACTTTTGACAGATAAATACATTATTTGTTGCATTCAGTGACAAAAGATTGGTCTGTTTAACACCCTCAGTCTCCACCCTATGAGCCCCTTGTTGGCGGCAGAATCAGGAAGATGTCGGAGAAAGCAGAGGTAAAGTGAATAGTCACCTCGACAATAATGTGGAAACCGCTAATGGTGATCATGCCTGTGTGGGTGAAATGGATCACCACAGTATAAGCGGATGATGATTATAGACGATTTTTCCCTTTTTCTTTATGTCTGTTTACCATCTAATAGGCATTTTTTTTCTTTGGGATGCGTCTAGGTCAGATACGACCAAAATATTTTTCTCATTTCAGAAGTGAAAAAAAATATTGCTCTCAGATTCTGTTCAGTTGTAGTTTTTTAAAATAATGTACCTTGATTTGTGTTTGTTTAAAATGCCATTACCTGTTGCTTACTGGGCCGCTGAAAATGTCTGGCCCAGCTAAATTTCTTGGTTTAAAAATCTGGCCCAACTACTTTCCAGACCTGGACTAGCCCTACTGAATCATACACTAATGTTATTCTGTTATGTGGGCTGTTGTGATAGGGAGATTTGCTGGATGCTGCACGACGGGTGGTGTCCCTGCTGCAGAATGCCCTGTCTGAAGCAGCACCTAGAGACAGTGAGGGTTGTTGTCATCACCTTAATATTGTATATACGCAATCTGTTATTTCTTAACTAATATAATTGTAAGGTATTCTTCTAATATATTGTGCACAGCCAACAAAAAAGAGAAAAATGCAAAACCAAAGGAAGGCTTTCTTTTCTCTTAAAAGTCTTTTTTCTAAACCAACTGAGAGTCAGTTAGAGGGGTGTTCATTATCAGTATTGTTGCTGGCATTTCTGAAAATGTGCCAATTTTAGTCAAGTGGCTACTTTTCAAATGCAGTCCCTGGCCAAGATGAAGAAAGTTCATGAAGACTACATGATAATATTAAGCACTGACATAACAAACAACATTTTTTACATGCAAAATATACAGGAAATATACACTGCAACAGGCTAGGATAGACAAATAACCAAATACACTTGCAAGCCTGACCACTTTAGACCCCAGATTAGAAAATTGGTGAATGAGCATATATTTTTTCCAAGTTTTGTTTTGCTTTCAAGTTCTCACAAATAAAAAAAAAAAAAGATTTTCCCACTATAGCCAGATCCAGTTTCTGTGGGGGGCGGGGGGGGGGGTGACAATTTGTAGTAATAACTATTTCCTGCTGAAAACCACTGGTAAACTATCCACATGTCTCTGAATATCTGTGAGTCCCGAGACCTCCATGACAGATAGATATAAGTTGCTAGTGTTGATCGGCAGGAAATCTTCTCCAAAGCCCCACCACCACCTCACACCAATCCACCCAGGGTTTACTCCAAATAAATTTGCTGGTAATACAAACCGGATCAACTTGTGGTTTGTGTCCACGTGTACTAGAGACAAAGGCCCTGGTACATTCTGCGTACAACACAGCCAAGACTTGACAACCTTTATATGATGCGCATGGAATCAACCCTATGCATGGAGGCTGCAACTCTTCTCCACCGAACCCTGTAGCCCATTGACTGCAGCCTGCATTGACTATCCTGTAGCCTGCATTTGGTAGATCATTCTTGACAGAAGAAACCAAATTGTCAAGTTCCCTAACACAGAGCTCATACTCTTTTATTCTTCTTAAGATTGTTCTTCTTGAAACACCCATCAGTGTGGCTATGCAAGGCACAGGAAGTTGAGTATGGAGCATTTCTTTCAAACATTGTTCTTCAATCAAAATCTTGGGTCGTCTATTGGTGGCAGCGACTTCCTGTGTGACACATGGGGCTGGACGTTCCAGATGTGCCCTCACAAGGTCAAAGAGCTCTTGCAAAGCCAGGGTGATAGCAGGAGGTACTTCAATGTGATTAGACAGGGCCTGCAGAAGATACAGCTCCTGATGACAAAGGAACTCCAGGTAATCCAAATTTAGTGGAGTCGCGCTGAATCCTATTTCTATTTTATGCAGAAGACTTTCGAGAAGGTGGTATCTGAGCTGTTCACAGAACAAATTATAGTTAATGAGGTGTCAAGATCTTGTCTCTGATCCACACACTAGGCCTACCATTCAAAAGTTTTAATTATGAAAATGAAATGTTTTTGTTTTGTGAGGTGCTTGTTCATGTATGATGATGTAGTGGCTGCTCTGTTTGACCGTGGTAAACCTTTTCACAAACAATATAAGTGAAGAAGTATGACATTAGATCTAAGGACCAGAGTATAATAAAGTTAAATAAAATCCATCAAAAACACTTACTCAGTGGAGATTCCAATGTAGTAGGCAGACAACTTTATGGCTTTAATAATGAGTGTATTTAGCAGCTACAAGGACAAAAGATATTATAAACCTCTCCATTTTAATGCTAATTTAATAAACATTAACAGATAGCACTTAAGGTGGTTTCGCCTATAGTCTGCTAACACTAACCCGAGAACTAATATCTGAGGAGCGTTCTTCCCAGGATTTGAATTTATTAAATTGGCTTTGTGATGTTGTATTAAGAAATTTTATTCACAATGCAATTTACCGTACATTGGCCCATTCTTTTATATACGGTAAGACGAAGCGGGAAATTCGAGCGAGCGAGTGCTGTGCAGACGCGAGCGCGTAGAGGGGATGGGTTTTCAGCACTCGAGCACACGCACGCGCGTGGTTCGACTTTTGGCCCTAATTTAACGGCGAGCGAGTGAGTGAGTGCTGTGCAATCGCGAGCGCGTAGAGAGCATGGATTTTCTGTTTTTATGCGCACGACTTTTGGCACTAATTTAACGCCATAGAAATGTGTGTTTAAAAGGGGAGGAGATCGGGTTGCAGCGCTGGTGTGAGCGGTTTCTCCGGGCAGTTCGCTCGAGGCTAACGTGGCTTTGGGAACGTGGTGTACCCGTCACCCATGCCAGGGAAGAAATCAAAACCGAAATGCTAGGAATATGGACTTCATCTTACGTCAAGCGTTTTCCCCTCCATTGACGCCCATAAAGAAAAGGCTTAAAGTCCATATTCCTAGCATTTCGGTTTTGATTTCTTGTCAGGTAAGTCTTTATGGCCAGATACATTCGCGAGAAATTTGGTGATTTGTGGTGACTGTTTTAATACATTAAGTTGCGTTACGCATTTTCACATTAAGCGTTTTAGAATGTCCCGTGGCAGGTATCCCCTTCTATTGCCCTAGGGAGGGTTGTAACCCTCGTCTGTATATTAATAAAGAATAATCCTTCTATTCCTGTCTCATGTATCTGGACCTCCCCAGCAATTTAACGAAATTTGGTGGCAGCGGTTACAAGTGAACCCGTTTAAGTTTAGCGCTCATACTTCCGTCCATATGTTTAAGACCCACCTTGGCTGACTTAGCTGACATGTCCTGATTTCATAATCTTCAAATTTGTAATCTTTTCTCCTTCATCTAACTCCATGTTTTTAACTTCTTGTCATTTTCTTGCCGTTTGACTCATAGAAAATTATCAGACTTAAATGACACGTCAGCCTGTGCAGACAGCGATTTCAATGTTTTAATAAATTGGCCAGCAGGTGGGGGCAGTGCTCAATTTCATTAATGCCATTCAGAAAACTTTCAGGCTTTATGTCTTAATGAACAGCCTAGAAAAGGACAAAGCATTATATTACTGATGCATACAGCAGATCCCCAACTCAGGCTGTGTTGCATATTCTTAACAGTGCTACAGTATGTTCACACAGCCAGTACAAACAAACTTGCAAGATCTAGACCAGGGGTCACCAACCTTTTTAAAACGGAGAGCTACTTCACGGGTACTGAGCCATACGAAGTTTGATATCAGTTTTAAACGCCCTCCTAAACATGTCTAAACTTCATGCATGATAAACATGTTTTAAATGCTTTTTTTATATTCAATTTCAAATCTATATAAATGCAAATGTGATAGATTAGAAACAGGACAAAATAAAATTTTAGATGATGTTCGCTGGTGAGTTGTGCTATTTTATAGAACAGGTCCACGGGCAACTCATGTGGTCATTGGGGGCATCCTTGGGGCACCATGTTGGTGACCCCTTATCTAGACCTACCACATCAGGTAGGAAGGTGCCTATTTCTACCAACTATTCAGACCATCAGACCCAAACCATACATTCAGTCATGCACAGGCACTCCACCAGAGGGCTCTACATTCTGTCCTACATCTGCTCACCTGTTAGACCCACACTCAGTCTCCATCCTGATTTCTACCTACTACTCGGACTATCTCACCAAAACCAGTCCTGTGGCCTGTTCTATGAAGCGGGGTTACTGGCTTATTGGGGAAACTTGTCGGAT
>NW_026042965.1:0-69584 GCF_023856365.1 Brienomyrus brachyistius | reverse complement strand
TGTCAAACTTATCACCTAGGGGTAAATATAAATCTATACAAATATCACCTGCATGCACATTACTTCTTTTACAATAACCAACTCCTGATCCATACTGTTAGTCGTGAAAAAAATAACTATTGTGTACATAGAGGCCCTGTGTAAAAAGATAACTGCCAAGGAAAAGATCAAAAACATTTATTTCAAGGATTCAAAGTTTTTATGGTCATGTACAGTGTACAGTGCAGTTCTTATTTGATTAACTTGAATGTCTTCACAGACAAGACGATTAAACAAATAAAGCAGCGCAACATTACAGTAACTAACAACAAACAAAGCTCACGAGTACTATTACAATATTCATATCATTTATTTAAATTTAATTTTACCAAGTAAATTAATTGAAAAGCAGTTACCGCTTTACCTGCTTCTCGGGAGAAATAGCAGATATACAAACGTCATGTATGTAACTAAAATCTTAAGCCAATAAGGGCAAAGTTGTGTCGTAATGGAGGCGGATCCAGCCTGTGCAGCCTGCTAAGAGGTGCTGCCTGATGTGTCTTGCTCTCGCGGAGTTTTGGTACCATGTGACATGGTGACGTAATGCAACGGGCGATAAAAAATATAACCATGATGCATTGCGTCAGGACCAGAATGCATTGCTTTAAGCTAGCGCTGTATGTGGGTGCATGAAGTGGAAAGCACCCAATAATAAACATAACATTTTTTTAAAAATGTTTTCTTCACCGGTGCAGTGAATTTAAATAAAGAGCTATGATGGTGCTGCAAATGGCTTTGCATAGTAGTTAGTAGTAGCATTAGCCGCTGTGTGCGGCATTAGCTTTCTACAGTCCTTACAGATGGTTCGTGTTTTGTCTGTCTCCCTTTCGCCATTTATATTTTCCGCCGGGCACCCGAAATGCTGACACACAAAAGATTCAAAAGTGTCTGGGGTATCTACTATAGTAATTTAGTCAGATGCCGACATATTTACAGCAGCTCATTTGCAGCGCATTCGTGAAACGGCTTTTCGCTCCAACGAGAAATCTCGTCATGTTGTAATATCGCGAGATCTCGTGACACGCGTTTCACTCCCACTTCTTAGTAACAGTCATGATTTGATAAAGTGACAACCTGCGTAATAATTGGTAATACATAGAGTTTGCTATTGTTCAGGCTAGCAGACTGTTATGGCTTGAGGTTAATGGTGCCTGTTACTTGTGAATTTTCACATTTGCAGGGATCTTCTGCCTCGTGAACGTGAAACGGGTAATTATGCTAAAAGAAGAAAAAAGCAGAACTGCAATGTGTGTAAGGCTGGTGCTGATTTTTCAGTCTGAACACAGTAAAATTTATACAAATTACCTGTATTCAAACTTGTATTCTTTATATAGTTTGGTTAATTACTATTTAAAAGTTTTATCTGCGCTCCATTGTATAACTTATATTGGAGACTTGTATGTACTTTTCGATTGGAAATGGTTAGCTGTATACAGGGGCGCCGCTAAGGGGGGGAAAGTTGGGACAATTCTAAGGGCCCACGCCCTTTAGGGGCCCCCAGAGATCTGAATGGGTGTGATAGGGGGGCCCAACCTCATATTTTGTCATAGGGCCCAAAATTGCTAGCGGCGCCCCTGGCTGTATATACTTTGAATATTTTTATGATTAATTTCTTTGTTTATTTAATTTGGCAACAGATCTGCACTTTTAGCAGTATTGCTGTCAATTTTTGTGAAAGTTGTTACTAAATAAAACAAAAGAAGCAGACTTGTGTAAATCCTATATTGGTCGTGTATTCTTCCTGTAGCGTAGTGACAGCTTTTTGTACGGAAGCCGTGAACGGCTGTGCTTGCAAATATATTTTCTTCTGAATAATTAGAAGGATAAGCATATTTTGTCGCCGCCGCGAGATAGTCATGCCATACACAGCTCTGCTCGTTTTTGTACTGTAACCGTGTTACTTAATTTGCGAATCCATGAATTTAACGTTGACATTAAGTCAACATTGACATTGACAACGTTGACATTAAGTGTTGCACCTATCTAGTGTTTTACCGTGAAGGGCATGTTATATCTTGTCTCTAAGTCGCACTATGGTCCAGGGGAATGCTATGTCATATTAGAACATGTGTCGATGATGTGGCAATATAAATATTTTAGAATACTGTCAGTTTTAGTTTCAGAAATCCATCATTTGAGAAAAAAGGCCAGTCACGACAAATATATATGGAATATAACAACAGAGGTTAGCTGTATTTGTTTAAGTGTAAAGATGCACATAGAAACATGCATGAGCTCATCTGAGAATAAACTGAATGCAATGAAGATTTGTGACTCCTGCTGGAAAATGCGAATAGTGGCAGGGTCTTCAAGCAGTACATTTGTCTGAGAGTCAGTTAATATTAGGAAAGGCACCGTTTTTTTTTCAATGGCGCTAATTATCAAGAAGGAAATGGAGTACCCCAGTACCTGGTTTACGGGCACTGGAAGCTCCAGTATCAGTCAGACTTTCATGTAAGTATATGTGTGTTTAATGACTTGTGCATGTTTCATCTTTACCAGGGGCAGAGGGGAAACTCAATAAATAGCCTTCTCTCACACTTCCAGGCCTGCAGAACTGAGCATGTCCCCTGGTTTTGTGCATATGTCTGTAGGCTTTGAGTTTTTCCTATGGGGGCTTCAATTTCCTCCCAGAGTACAAATACGTGCAGATCAGTTGCATTGGGGAGTCCATACTGTGATGCTGAGTGGGTGTAGGAGGAGATTGAGAGATGAAACTCCGGATGATTTACTCCCTCGGCTAACTAACCAGAACAGGATCGTACCAATACCAAAATGATAAGTTTATAAATGTTTTTCACTACCCTGATTCATTCAGTTATTTCTGTTTGTTAATTCCATCCCCCAAGCAAATACATAAATAAACAAACAAATATTCAGGGGGAATGTGTCATAGGTGATAGAATCAGTGGATGAATCTAAAGAAAAAAAGTAATGATTTCTTTCTCTCCAAAACACAATGCACAAAACTCTTAAGTTAGGTAAGACATTGAAATTTTATGACAGTAGCATGATGCAGAGGAACAACAGAAGGAAAAATCTAACTAAACCTGAGTCAACTAGGACTAATTACACTAAATTAAGTGGAACACACAAAATACCTAAAACAACTTAATAAACAAGCAAGAAATATTACATTTGATTAACTATACTGATGCCTGAGGGAAGTTCTTGTGCATAATGCAGCAAGTATATACAGCTGCAGAGACACTACACATAGTGCAAATAAATTAAAAAGTATACAGTACACACACTGATTCCTGAAAAATCTAAATACCATGGAATACTAATGAAATACTGATGATGATGATAATAATAGAAATAATAATGAATTAGTTTAGGGTATTATGCAATTGACATGTACAATTAAAAAAGAAATTGCACCAGACATTTCCTGTGGCAAAGAAGGGTTGCTTTGTGCCACATTACTCAAGTCAATTCACTTTATTTTGTATAGTACATTTTCATAGCCTTACATTGTCTCAAAGCACTTTACTTTGTCCCTGCCCAATTGTCCCAGTGAGCAAGATCTAGCCTGAAAAATTAGAAAGCGACATTGGCAAGGATAAACTCAGTCATAGTAAGAAACCTTTGGAGGAACCAGAGTGAAAGGGGGAGCCCATCCTCCACAGGTCAGAAGTCACGTTAACAAAGTCCTGATTTATATGGTTTATATGGTTCAATTAGTTAAGTCCGGATGTAAATACAGAATAACTGGCAGCAGGGCACACAGGAAAGACGTAAACAGGCAGGAGGGCAGGCAGGAGGGTGGCACAGGCAGGACGTAATGGGCAGGAGGGCGGGCAGGCAGGGCAGCACAGGCAGCCAGAACTGTTTTGCCACTGCAGTTTGTTTTACAATTTCATCTGCATTTGTTCCCCCAAGGTATAACAGCAGCTAATTTATGAACATGCTGCTTTTCAGAAAAGAAGTTTAATTTCCAGGAGCATGACCAGTGCATACATTTAGTGTTGATGGTTCTTTGTAAAATGGATGTTCTGTACTTTTATTGATCTGTCCATCCATCCATCCATCCATCCATCCATCCATCCATCCATCCATTCATCCATTTTCTAACTACTTCTGATGAAGTTCCGGGTTATGAGGTATCCTGAAGCCCAGGCAATATGGGACAAACACACACATGCACACACATAGGGTATACCTATCCTTATGGGGCCCGCTCATTGACTTCTATTGGATAAATGCTAACGCTAACTATGACAATCTTAACCCCCACCCTGCCCTAACCATAACCATAAGTAACCAAGCAAAATAAAAGAGGTTTTGCATTTTTAGTTTTTCCACAGCAGTCACAGATTTTTATAAAATAGAGTTTTCCTGGTTTTCAGTTTCGTGGTCCCCATAAGGGAAAAAAAAAACAGGTATTTATCACGCTATGGGGTAGGATAGGTATACCCGCTCGCACACACACACACAGACATGCACACAAATGGATAGATCACCACAGTTACTATGGATGTCGATCCTGCAATAATGAGACAGAACTATCATACTTAACAGGATCATATCCCTAGTTCTACATATGCATAATTATATTTAAAAAAGATCCCACGCACCTAGCACATGAGATGTTTGAACTTCTGCCCTCTGGTAAACGTTACCGCAGTATGCATTGCAGAACAACCAGATTTAATAAGAGCTTCTAACCCCAAAGCCATCAGAATACTAAATGCTAATGAACATACGTTTATGTGAAACCCTACTCTCTCTTACTCTCTGTGCACTTTATTACCACAACTGGTATTAAGTTTACTTTTTATTTATACAGTATAGTGCAATAATATAATCACGATTTGTGTGTGAGTGTGCCCTGTGATGGGCTGCCCCCCATCCTGGATTGTTCCCTGCCTCGTGCCCATTCCACATTCCGGGATAGGTTCCGGACCACCCGCGACCCAGTAGGATAAGCAGTTTGGAAAATGGATGGATGGATATAACTAACATAAGACAGACATTACACCTAACAAACAATAAACACGAAATAAAGGAGTGGATACAAAAAAATGTAATGCAATGACCAGATTTAACACCTGGATTATGTCCCCCCCTTAGTCTCCTTTGCTCGAGGCTAAACAGATTCAGCTCAGCTAACCTCTCCTCATTAAACATTCCTCTAAGACCAGGAATCATTCTCCCAGCCAAGCAAGCCTGAGTCCGGCTTCCACTCCCCCGATCCCCAGCAATGTTAACTTGGAAGGGCGTATTCTGTATGCACAACTGAGACAACCCAGGTGGAGCTTATCGGCTGGCAAAATTGCCTTCAGGTATCACCCACCCTAGTGAGAGTCCAAGCTAGGGCCGTTCTCAGAACTCACCCTAAACGAAGTCCTGCTCAAAAGTTGTAATGACCGCCTGAGGTACCTGTCAGCCTTGCCCGTAATGAGTCAGTGGGTGTAGCCGGGCTGACACGCTTTTGGGCATCCAATTGCTGAGAACTCCCCTTCGGTTCTGACAAACTGTACGATCACAAGCAGTGACAGCAGAGCCACAGACAAGCTCAACCAACAGAGAGCGAATGGTAAGCACCCAGCACCCGAAGGGCTCAACTGATCACATCCAAACGACTTCCTGATGGGATTGTGTACGTAACTGGTTTACTGTTGTTAATAGTGGTTGAACTTCTATGCAAGTCCCCTTGTTGGGGGAGATGGAATGAATGAAAGCATAAGGTGAAATAAAACCTAAAATAAATCAAAAAGGTTAAACGGGAATCAAACCAAATGAATTGTGTTTCTTATTCAATTGTAAACATCAATTAGTTATGCAACAATAACCTAATTGGATGTTAATGTATTGTGATCAAACTGATTTAGTCTGTGAAGTTGATTCCTGCTTTCAGGCAAGAACCTGTGTGTCCAATTATGCGTGTTGTATCACCGCAGTTGACCACCAGAGACCCAACTCAGATGTTGTTAACCTACTATGGCGGACCACTAGAGGTGCAATTTCAATGGAGTGGCACTGCTATGGCTTGCCACTAGAAGCGCAATTTCAAAATTGAGTGGTAGTTCTATGCCTGACCACTAGAAGCGCAATTTCGAAATGGAGTGGTAGTTCTATGCCTGACCACCGGGGGCGCAATATCGAAATGGAGTTGTAGTTCTATGCCTGACCACTGGAGGCGCGATTTTGAAATGGAGTGGTAGTTCTATGCCTGACCACTGGAGGCGCAATTTCGAACTGGAGTGGTAGTTCTATGCCTGACCACCGGGGGCGCAATATCGAAATGGAGTGGTACTTCTATGCCTGACCACCGGGGGCGCAATATCGAAATGGAGTGGTAGTTCTATGCCTGACCACCGGGGGCGCAATTTCGAAATGGAGTGGTAGTTCTATGCCTGACCACTAGAGGCACGATTTCGAAATGGAATAGTAGTTCTATGCCTGACCACTAGAGGCGCGATTTCGAAATGGAGTAGTAGTTCTATGGCTTGTCACTAGAAGCGCAATTTCAAAATTGAGTGGTAGTTCTATGCCTGACCACTAGAAGCGCAATTTCGAAATGGAGTGGTAGTTCTATGCCTGACCACCGGGGGCGCAATATCGAAATGGAGTGGTAGTTCTATGCCTGACCACTAGAGGCGCGATTTCGAAATGGAGTAGTACTTCTATGGCTTGCCACTAGAAGCGCAATTTCAAAATTGAGTGGTAGTTCTATGCCTGACCACTAGAAGCCCAATTTCGAAATGGAGTGGTAGTTCTATGCCTGACCACCGGGGGCGCAATATCGAAATGGAGTGGTAGTTCTATGCCTGACCACTAGAGGCGCGATTTCGAAATGGAGTGGTAGTTCTATGCCTGACCACTAGAGGCGCAATTTCGAACTGGAGTGGTAGTTCTATGCCTGACCACCGGGGGCGCAATATCGAAATGGAGTGGTAGTTCTATGCCTGACCACCGGGGGCGCAATATCAAAATGGAGTGGTAGTTCTATGCCTGGCCACTAGAGGCGCAATATCGAAATTGAGTGGTAGTTCTATGCCGGGCCACTAGAGGCGCAATTTCGAAATGGAGTGGTAGTTCTATGCCTGACCACTAGAGGCACGATTTCGAAATGGAATAGTAGTTCTATGCCTGACCACTAGAGGCGCGATTTCGAAATGGAGTAGTAGTTCTATGGCTTGTCACTAGAAGCGCAATTTCAAAATTGAGTGGTAGTTCTATGCCTGACCACTAGAAGCGCAATTTCGAAATGAAGTGGTAGTTCTATGCCTGACCACCGGGGGCGCAATATCGAAATGGAGTGGTAGTTCTATGCCTGACCACTAGAGGCGCGATTTCGAAATGGAGTAGTACTTCTATGGCTTGCCACTAGAAGCGCAATTTCAAAATTGAGTGGTAGTTCTATGCCTGACCACTAGAAGCCCAATTTCGAAATGGAGTGGTAGTTCTATGCCTGACCACCGGGGGCGCAATATCGAAATGGAGTGGTAGTTCTATGCCTGACCACTAGAAGCGCGATTTCGAAATGGAGTGGTAGTTCTATGCCTGACCACTAGAGGCGCAATTTCGAACTGGAGTGGTAGTTCTATGCCTGACCACCGGGGGCGCAATATCGAAATGGAGTGGTAGTTCTATGCCTGACCACCGGGGGCGCAATATCAAAATGGAGTGGTAGTTCTATGCCTGGCCACTAGAGGCGCAATATCGAAATTGAGTGGTAGTTCTATGCCTGGCCACTAGAGGCGCAATTTCGAAATGGAGTGGTAGTTCTATGCCTGACCACTAGAGGTAACCAAAGATATAGCTAGGCGGTTGCCGACGCTAGATGAGTGACACACACATTTAATGCATGCGCATGCTGCTTGTGGCCTTCTTCTGTGCCTTGCACAGTATAAAACCCCTTAAAACAATTACTGAAGCGAGACGGCGCACGCGTTACGGCGACAGATTTAAATTGTGAGTGCACTATATCTCGTCGCAAATGGTGCTTAACCACGGCGGGTCTCAAGCACAGGAGACTCCCAATTTCTAAATGACACACACTTGGCTCACAGCGCAAAGTTGTGTTAAACTTGCTTTGTCTAAAGCAGGCACACACATACGAGTATGATCCTGATAGGTAACTAAGCTATCGGTCTTATGTCCAAGCGCAACATAATTTAGGTTAGAACCTCATAACAAGTATTCCCGTTCGCTAATAGAGAGATCTCTCCCAGGATATATAGAAACGGAGACACTCGTCCGAATTGAACCTGGAAACAAAGCGCTACATCTGAGAATCTCGTCAGACATAGGGTTAAAGTTTACTGCAGTTTAATACGAAAGAACTACAATGAAATCACCGAAAATAAAACAAAATAATATAACTACTAATAATAGAAATAAAAATAACTATAATAAGCCCATATGATCCCGCTTAAATGCCTTCAGATTGCCATGAGTGCGACTTTTGCAACCAGTTGACAGTAGCGCTTCTTCACTGCACGTTCGGTCATAAAAAGTTTAAATTGTGTGCTCAGAATAAGTTTAAACCTTGTGCCTTGTGATTATTAACCAATTTTTATGCTGAATGGTCGGCTCAAACTCAATTGCGAAACACCGTGAGTCTGTTAATGTGTGACTTAAATGGAACTCATTAATAACCAGTATCACGTAATAACCTGGGTTAGAATAGAAGGCTTGTCCAACGAGCTGCGTCACCAGGTAATGTAAACGATCGGTAGCGAAGCTCCCCTCACGGCCAATGAGAGAGAGTCTCGCGATATTTCAGGCGAATTTGAGGTTTCAGAGCGTAGATCGCACAGGCAGGGATTCTTGTGAGCACTCAATGAACGGAGGCTGAAGTTGTGTAAAAGACATGCATTTATTCCTATAACTAACATAAGACAGACATTACACCTAACAAACAATAAACACGAAATAACGGAGTGGACACAAACAATGTAATCATGAAAATGCAATGACCAGATTTAAAATGAGTAACCTTAAAAGGGAAAATACTGTTCTGCAAAGCAAGCAATTTGTGGAAATACTGTCCTAAAGTAATATAGCAGGTGAATAGGAGTTTAGGTTGTTATAAATGAAAGGAAGTTTGTTTACTTGGTTGCAGAGTGGGGGGGGGGGGGGTCTTGGCAGTTGGTTGCGGAGGCTGATGAGCTGATGGGTGATGGCACTCAGGGAGGCGCGGTGTTTGCAGCGGTTGTTGGAGTGGAGCCCCTCTGATTCCCTCTCCTGGTGAAGCTTGGGCTTGGTTGCAGTTCTCTGTCCAGCTGGGTCTTCACTGATAGGCTTCAGGAGGGCTTCTTGTGGGCTTCTCTTCTCTTGGGCTGATGTTCTCTGCCTCTCTTCGTGCTGATGGTCTTTTGTTTTCTCCTCCCTTCTGTTTCTCCTCTCCTGGCTTTGTTCTGAGGTGCCAGGTTTTATAGTGTAAAGTTCGTGAATAGGAGTGACCAGGAATTCGACTCCTGGACCAATGGCTGACCATCCATTTGGCGGGCTTTCGGAAGGGGGTCTGTATCAGTCCTTTTGAGATTTATGACCAGAGTGATTTCCCTTGTATTGATGATTTTCGTTAGGCTGGTGTAACTTTTGATATATTCACTTTCGTGGTAACCACTGACCAGATTTGGAAACTGGAGTGATTTTCCATCGGTTTGATACCAAACATGCCATAGCAGCCTAGCGGTTCACACCTCATACCATCTGTAATGATTAATTAATGATTACTTATATTATGTCGTTATGTTATATTACTCACACCTTATTTTATGCCTCACAATCTATATAATTGTAAATATACTGTGTAGCTGCTGGCGCGTTCCAAACTAAATCTCATTGTACTTACAATGTCAATAAAAACATCCATCCATCCATCTAGGCAGGCCAGTGTCGCCTCCATCCTTCCTGAAGTCAGTGATTCCTTTGTCTTTGTGCTGTTTAGTGCCAAATTGTTTGCTGAACTCCAACCTATCAGTTTCTGGACCTCATCTCTGTAAGCTGACTCATAAGAACCAAAGAGATTTACAAATGAGAGGAGGCCATTCGGCCCATCAAGCTCCTTTGAGGAGAACTTAGCTAATAGCTCAAAAATCTTATCTAGCTCTGATTTAAAAGAACCCAGGGTTTTAGCTTGTGTTACAATAACAGGAAGACTATTCCATACTCTAACTACACGCTGTGTACAGAAATGCTTCATCAAATTCGTTTTAAAATGTTCTCCAGCTAATTTCCACTTATGGCCACGAGTTCTGGTATTTAAACTAACATTGAAATAGCCATTTGGCTGAACAGCATCCAGACCTGTTAGAATCTTAAACACCTGGATTATGTCCCCCCTTAGTCTCCTTTGCTCGAGGCTAAACAGATTCAGCTCAGCTAACCTCTCCTCATTAGACATTCCTCTAAGACCAGGAATCATTCTCGTTGCCCTACGTTGCACCTTTTCCAAGGCAGCAATGTCCTTCTTAAGGTATGGTAACCAAACCCGCACACAATATTCTAGGTGGGGTCTTACCAAGGAATTATATTATCGTAGCATCACTTGCCTTGTCTTAAACTCCACACACCTAGAGATGCAATGTGCCTTCTCGCGTGGTGTTCCTGCAGAGGGAGTCTGTGAGTGCTGGAGATTGGGGGAGGGGGCAGTGTGGCTATGTCTGCTCTGTGTTCCTCCAGACGAGCAAAGAAGCTGTTTAGCTCCTTTGCTAAAAGGGCGTTGCTGTTAACAGTGACGGTGTTGTTGCCTTTGAAGTTTGTAATGTGTTGTATTCCCTGCCACACCCACTGTGGGTTGTTGTATGTGAAGTAGACCTCTATTTTCTGTTTCTCTGCCTGCCTGGCAACCTTGATGCCCCTATTCAGGTTAGCTCTGGCTGCACTCTGTGTTCTTGACTGCGCTGTCTTGTCCTGTAGTATTGTATTGTTGCTCTTGTGTTTATCTTGCACTTTCTCCCTCTGTTTGTGCTCCTTTCACTCTGTATAGTTCTATCTTGCCCGCACTTGTGTCATCTTGTGTTGTTTCTGTTTTTCTTCTTTGTGTTGCACCGTGGTCCAGGAGGAACAATGTTTCCTTTCACTGTGTACTGTGTATATTGCTGAAATAACAATAAACCCACTTGACCACCTGCCTCAATTCATCCTGAAGAGTTTTCCAATGTTGTTCAAAGGTCTGTTTGTTTCGAGTGAAGGACACGCCCCTGGACGTGCTGGATAAGGGGACCACAGATCAGTGTCCTCAGTCCTGCTTCTCCCTTCAAAGCTGAGAGGAAGATGACCCGCCTGCTGCTTCTGGTTTTGGCTTATGGAGCTCTGCTTATCTCCACAGAGGCCCAGCAAGATTACCACAGTCTCCCTGCACTCACAAGACGGCCATTAAACTCGCAGTCGAAAATGCTCATCAAGGAACCCGTCAGCACATGAATTTCTATAACATCCAGGGCCGTCCGAAGGTAACTGCTGAGAAAGTGTTTACAAAAGTGTGAAACTTTCATCATCTGCAAGCTGAACTAATGAGTATCACATTGATTTTGATGTTTTAATTTCAATGCATATGATGCTTAATGTCTCTTCACAATGAAAGTGATGGTTGTATATCTCAGCCCTGGTCAATTTTACCTTCTCACAGTTTCTCTCTGAATCTGCTGCAGTCAAGTCTGTGACAGTTTGCCATTTTTTGGGTGATTATTGTTTGTTATATTGCCTTTAAAACAGTTGTAGGCAATTTTGTATATAACGTGTTTATGTGATTTAGATCAGCAGTGAATACATTGACATTGAGATTCTCTTGAGAGCAACAAAATGTCCAAAGTCAACTGCAACAGACCATCGGGCTGACTGTATTTTCATGGACAAGAGGGTAAGTAAAGAGTCACTGTGACTGTGAGCATTGGACATATCAGTTAGCAAATTAATTTAGGTTCATGTTAACTTTTTTGATGCCCTGCGGGGGAAAGTTAGCCAACAATAAAGTAACAAATACATAGGTGGCCTCAAAGAGCCAGTTCCTTCACCTTATTCTCAAATTTTAGTAGGTTTACAGGCTTAAAGGCTGGATTACCAGGCAGAAGCAAATGCTAATCATCTGAGGGGTGACCTGTAGATTATGCTTCGAGCTATGAACCCTAGCTGGCCTTATTTAAAGACCTGTGGGCTGTACTACAAAGCGGGTTTTACATACCCAGAGTTAACTCAATCGAGCCAGGTTAACTAAAACTCATTGTTGAAATCAGCCTTAAATGGCAGTGTGGTGTTTTGTGGTGAAAGGGCAGGACTTAACTCTTGTTTTAATTAGAAAGCCAGTAATTAAACCTGGTCAGAGCAGGGTAGATGTGCAGTGTGAATTACCCTTTAAATTTACCTCTTTAAATAGTGAACTACAGGACCACTTAGCTTGATCGGAGGACAGTATTTTAATACAGAGCAGTGTTCAGTTAAACGGGATTTGTTGTTCATACTTTTAGATGAACTTGCTTTGTATAATATAGCCTTATGGTGACCCTGCTTTGGAAGCTCTTTCCTCTAAAATTGTTCTGTGTCATTAAACCCTGCACTCCAGCAGCTCTGCCTTAAATCATTAGATATATCTTTACTACACCTTCTCTCACTGTATTTATTGCCCACCACTCTTTAAATACTGTTTTTGTGTGTCTGTGTGTTTTTGCAG
The DNA here is from genome assembly GCF_023856365.1 of Brienomyrus brachyistius. Lineage (NCBI taxonomy): Eukaryota > Metazoa > Chordata > Actinopteri > Osteoglossiformes > Mormyridae > Brienomyrus > Brienomyrus brachyistius. The sequence continues at coordinate 56,917 of NW_026042965.1, read as the reverse complement.
CCATTCATTAACTGTAGAGTTTGCAGCAGACGGTCTGGTAATGATCTTACACATCCATCAAATGACTGTGTACCAAACAAGAAAGTGGATGAAGTAAGTGTAGAGAGTCTTAGCATTATGGAAATGTAACAGGTGTGTGAATTGTGTCTAAACATGTGGTTAAACTTTGATTGTGTTTGTACATGCAAAAATTTGATCAGAGTACTGTTTATTAATGACAATGTTACTTTTAATCTGAACAACAGTGGCAGCACCAAGGAAAAGCTTGGGGGGGGGGGGCTCTAGCTCCTCCTCCAATGACCATAGTACCCCCACAGCACCCCCAAAATATTGGTTTCATTTTTTCTTTAACTATCTGTAAAATCTGTATATTGTGTAAGACATTTTTGCGGTTTTTACAGCATACTTGTAGTGTATTTTTTCTTCAAAGTACACATAGAGGCTCTGTGAGCTAGACGTTAGAATTTCATATTTTATCCTATTTTATCCATGCTGTAGCTTATCGTGCTGTGTGCTTCTATACACCATCTACATAAGCTGAAAAGCTAAAGCACCCGGTCTAAATAATCTCACTCCCCTATAGCACCTGTAGCATTAAGTCACTGGCGCTGCCACTGCTGAATAAACGACTCCAATCTGACTAAACCGCTTAACTTTTCCTCCCCATGTTACATTTCAGGACAAACGACGTAATATGTGTCCTTCTGATAAACCTCTTCTCAGACCTAAAACTGCCTTGGCTTCCAAGGACACTAAAGAAGCTGAAGGAGACCGTCTGACTGTTTCTGATGGCTGATGGTCCTGCAATGTGGACCAGAGGAGGAAACTGGGAGGGAAAATGCTTTGCTTTATATCATGCCCACCCAAAGCCCCCAGTGAGTAAGCCATAGGCGCCGATAGGATGGAAAAACTCCCAAGAAGGAAGAAACCTTGGGAGGGACCAAACTCAAAGGGGGAGCCCATCCTCCTGGGGCCGGCAAAGTGTAGGTGCAGGATCACAAAAAAACTTGACGAGAGAAACGAGAGAATTCGACTGTCCCTCACAAAAACTGTAAAGTTTTAGTGGCTAAATTGCTTTTTCTATGCCTTTTCAAACAGGAGGAGATTTGTTTGGCTATACGTAGAAATTTTCTATACAATTTAGACAGCACAGAATCATTAACCTACTTTAATGCATTTATTAATACAACCACATATTTCACACATTTTGACATCAGTCATGCAGTGAAGATACAGTCTCTTTATTTCTTGACGCCAACCCTCCCCATTAATCCGGGCTTGGGACCGACACCTAGTTGAGCTGGCTTTCTCCCTTAAGTGGCTGGGTTAGGCTAAACTATGCACATATTTATGAAGACTACTATAAATTTATAAAGACCTCCCTAAATATGTAGTCTAACAAAACGCAGTTTAAAGAAGGTAGCCTACCTGGTAAACAAAGAAATTAAAAGGCCCACAGCATATAATCGGGCTATATCCAAGCAGTTTTTAAGAACGTAACCTACATGGCGAAATTGAATTACTTTCTGGACCAACAAACGCAACCAGACATGAACATTATGCACCTTCCTAGTCTTGATGTATGTCGTCATACAGATGAGGACGTTAAGGCAGCCTTTAGGTCCGACCCATCATGCACTGCAGTTTTTTGCAAATTCCTCAGATGGAAAACCATTAAATACCTCTTCTATTACCTTATATTACCTTATATTCATGTAATAAATATACAAATATCAATTAGTTGGAAATCAGCCAGACAGACGTAATTACTACAAATGGTTTCCACTGTATTTGTGACTCTGAGTGCCGCAGGCTTGGATGCAGTGCCGCACCATTTTGGGCATGCACTGGCATGCACTGGCCAATCATGTAGCACTTCTCTCATAAATATTAATGAGACATCACCTACCACCCTGCAAAAAAGAAATTTGCCGCTCGTCCCCCTGCACATGAACCAACATGGCTGTCTCAACCAGCGGAGCTCCGGAGCCTCTGGAGAAACACGCGGCAAAAAAGGCTCGCATACGGTCTTCCAGAGTTTGGGAATACTTCAGTCATGACACCTTTTCTGCGCCTCTACTGTAGCTGGCGTTAATGACGCTGTTTCAGCCATTTTATATTTTCTGTTTACTTATTCTGTCATGTAAGACTGAGACAAATTATCGTTTACGACTATTCTTACACACTGTAGCCTGACTTGCTGACTTAAGTAAGCTTAACTATAAGCTACCTTTGCTAGTGTTTGTGAATAACATGTTTCTCTAGTTATGAAATTATTCCATGTTTTAGCATCTGTTTCAACATTAAAGTCAAATTGGTATATTGAAATATGTAAAAACTATTGAACTATTAGCTTAAGTCTAACATAGAAAATCCTACTGAATCTCTTAAGATTTTCCTTTTTTGTTAATGCACTAATGTTTAAGAAGTGTCTTAAATTGAATTTCAGATTTGTGTGTGGGTGGGAGTGGGTGAATTGTATTAAATTCATACATTCATTCTTTTGGCTCAGACATTACTGACCTAAAACAAATTGAGGCATTGGGTAAGTGCTTAAATTAGCTACTAAATGGCAAAAAATATTCTAAATATCACATTTTCCATTCTTCGGTATAATTTTAATGAATCACCTATGCTGCCAAACATTAACGCATAGATTGTCACAACACTCTATGTTTTAGTTCTTCTTTATGTGTATAGGACGGTGTGATGGTTCTGGTGGTGGGTGTGGCCGACGCTGCTCGCGATGTTTGGCTATGCTGCAGTCCCAGGGACCAAGTTGGAACACATTTCCACCTTCAAGCTTAGGTGGAAAAACGGCACCGAGACCCAGCAGCAGGACAACTTCTTGTCCAGACAACCAGCCCTGCTTCATCATTGAAGTAAGCCCTGTGAACAGGAGCGAGATGTACTTCTGCAGTGGATGTTATAGCGGAAAGAACATCCCCATCCTCACGTCTGCCGGAGTGCCCCCTCAAGTGGGTGTGTGACTTAACTCGATGGATGAATTGGACAGAATGTACTGTTACTAGAGGTCGACCGATATGGGTTTTTCAAGTCAAGGGTCAGGCGATGGCCGATATATGCTGCTGATTTTTTTTGGCCGATAATTGGACGTTTTCCCCTCTATTTGCATGGTAAAATATCACACTAATAATAACAAACGATACACAAAATTTCTCAATTTAGCATTTATTGAATACTCAACTTGGAAACAATAACACATTTATAAACAATAAAAATAGCAGCATCAGAATCTCTGTTAGTGCACAATATAGCAGCAAACTCCTCATGTTTGACGGAAGGAAATTTGTAAACAATACAAAAAGGAATAAGCATGTTATCTTTAGTTGTAATCCCACTTCCAGTCCCTGAGTCTTACTCACCACACTCATACTTCACAGCAAACAGACAGCAGTTAATTAACCAGAAGAGAAAAATGCAAAAACACAACAGAACTTGTAAATAATAACAAACTAATAGACAATAAAAATAGCAGCATCAGAATCTCTATTAGTGCCAAATATAGCAGCAAACTCCTCATGTCTGACGGAAGGAAAATTTGTAAATACACAAAGGAATGAGCACATCTTCAGTTTTAATCCCATTTCCAGTCCCTGAGTCTTCCTCATCCCACAAGCAGGCAAGGCATGTCACCCCGGTTGTGTGACACTTATTTTATATAATAAAATAAGTGCCCCCTGCGGCCCCAGAGCCCGAGCAGCCGTCTCCGCTGCCTGCAGCTACCGCGCCCACGTCCGAGGCGCTTTCCCTGCCTGCAGCTCCCGGGCAGGCGCCCCCTCTGCAGCCTGCAGCTCCAGTCCCTGGCCCCACTCCAGTCCCTTCTCCCCCTGTGACTCTGGTACCCTCACCCCGACGAGCCCGACCCCGGCCGCAGGTCCTTATGTCTGTGTCCCATAAGGGGAGAGGACACAGACGCACGGCTGGGGTCCCACCCGCCCAGCCCCCTGGCTCGCCCTCCCTCGCCGGCGCTAGGGCTTGGTCGGCACCTGCGGGTCCTGGCCCTCCGGGTCGGCTGTCGTCTGCGGGTCCCCCTCCGCGGCCTCGTCGCCCTGCCTCGGTCCCTCCTCCGGCGTCTTATCGGTTGCCTGCGGGCCCCCCGACGGCGGCTCCTCATTCGCCTGCTGGTCCTCCCGCTCTGGCGTGTCGGAGGACGTCGCCGTCTGCTGCGGCTCCCCCTCTCTCCTTGCCCTCGCCAGGGTCCCTTCCAGCTCCTTCGTCCCCTTCCCTGGTCTCCCCTCCGACTCCCTCCTTCGTCCCTGCGTCTGTCCCTCACCCCGTCTCCTCGGCCCCTAAGGCTCCGGCCTCCCGGCCGCCTGCAGCCCTTCCGGCTGCCTCCCGTCGCCCGCTGGGTCTCCCTCGGGCTCCTCTTGGTTCCCCCTCCTTCTCTCCCTGGCCTCCCGTCTTTGTCCCTCCTGCCTCTGCTCCCCCTCGCTTTGTTCCTCCTGTCTCTGTCCCTCCTCTCTTTGTCCCTCGTCCCTCTGGCTTCTGCTCCTCTTTCCCCGATGTTCCCTTCGTTCACTCCCGGTCCTTTTGTCCTGCCTGTTCCCTCCGTGTCCCCCTTTCTGATCTGTTTCTCTGCCTTTCCTGTCTTATGTCAAGTCTTGTCCTGGCTCCTTCCCCTGTGCCAGTTCTGTCTGTCCGTTCTGTTCCCTGTCCCTCATTAATGAGGTTTTATATAGATATACATATATGCCCGGCTTGTCCGCTCCTCGTGTGTGCCACGCCCCCTGATTACCCACGTGTGCTTCCCTGATCGTCTCCTGCTTTGCCCGATTACTTTGATTAGTCATGACCTATTTTAAGTCCTGGTCTTACCTGTTTGCCCTGTCCGTCATTGTAGTTTGTCAATGCCTGCGTTCCGTCCTGCTCTACCCGCTCCGTTTCCCCGATTAAAGACCCGTTTTCACAAACACAAAAAAAACTATATGTATACATATACATACACTGAACAAAAATATAAACGCAACACTTTTGTTTTTGCTCCCATTTTTCATGAGATGGACTTAAAGATCTACAATTCATTCCAGATACACAATATTACCATTTCTCTCAAACATTTCTCACAAATCAGTCTAAATGTGTGATAGTGAGCACTTCTGCTTTGCTGAGATAATCCATCCCACCTCACAGGTGTGCCACATCAAGATGCTGATCTGACATCATGGGTAGTGCACAGGTGTACCTTATACTGCCCACAATAAAAGGCCACCCTGGAATGTGCAGTTTTGTCTCACAGCAAAATGCCACAGATGCCACAAGCATTGAGGGAGCGTGCAATTGGCATGCTGACAGCAGGAATGTCAACCAGATCTGTTGCTCGTGCATTGAATGTTCATTTCTCAACCATAAGCCGTCTCCAAAGGCGTTTCAGAGAATATGGCAGTACATCCAACCGGCCTCACAACCGCAGACCACGTGTAACCACACCAGCCCAGGACCTCCACATCCAGCAGGTTCACCTCCAAGATCGTCTGAGACCAGCCACTCAGACAGATGATGCACGGCCCCATGTTGCAAGGATCTGTACACAGTTCTTGGAAGCTGAAAATGTCCCAGTTCTTGCATGGCCAGCATACTCACCGGACATGTCACCCGTTGAGCATGTTTGGGATGTGCTTGACCGGCGTATACGACAGCGTGTACCAGTTCCCACTAATATCCAACAACTTCGCACAGCCATTGAAGAGGAGTGGACCAACATTCCACAGGCCACAATTGACAATCTGATAAACTCTATGCGAAGAAGATGTGTTGCATTGTATGAGGCAAATGGTGGTCACACCAGATACTGACCGGTTCTGAGTCCCCAGACCCCCAATAAAGCAAAAAACTGCACATTCCAGGGTGGCCTTTTATTGTGGGCAGTATAAGGTACACCTGTGCACTACCCATGATGTCAGATCAGCATCTTGATGTGGCACACCTGTGAGGTGGGATGGATTATCTCAGCAAAGCAGAAGTGCTCACTATCACACATTTAGACTGATTTGTGAGAAATGTTTGAGAGAAATGGTAATATTGTGTATCTGGAATGAATTGTAGGTCTTTAAGTCCATCTCATGAAAAATGGGAGCAGAAACAAGAGTGTTGCGTTTATATTTTTGTTCAGTATAGAATAAGCCCAGATTTATGTTTATTCAGTGGAGATAAGTACAACCTCTAAAGATAGGCCTACACCCGTTTTGGCAGTGTCTCCGGATCCCATGACAAATAATGCCTTCAGTACATCCTCCTCAACCCACACTGAAAGCAGAAGTGCTATGGGCTTTGCAAACGGTTTGCCGACATCACTCCTATACGTCCAATGATGACATTCACACCGTCTCCAGGGTGATGTTCCCTGACTCGCAGGGTCACTTGTGGTAAAGATAAAACCACTTTTCTTGCGCGATTTGGACTCGCTCCATATATTAAAAGGGAGCTTCGTTGTCATGTTTGACGTAAGTATGAACAGGACCATCAAAAGAAAACAACTGGATGTGCATGTCAGGTATTGGGTGAATTATGAGAATGGCTCTCGAGTGCAGTCCTGGTTCTGGGATCACAGTACATGAGCCACTCCACCGCTGAAGACTTACTGGAGAAGTTTAAGGTAAGCCATTCAATAACATTTAAACTCATTAACGAACCCATGATTTTTAAATATCCATGGTTTATCTTTACATGTGTTTAAATGGGAGAACCATATTTATTGGTAAGCATATTTTAAAGATTTTATTGCTGCTTCATGGCTTTTGCTGCAAAAAAAATAGTTCATTGAGGAAATAGAATGTTTAAGTGTTGTGTAGCAACATGTACAGCTGTTGTACAGGCAAAAAGTGTTGCGTTTATATTTTTGTTCAGTATATATATTTATGGGTGTATCGAGACTAGATGGTCAGTATGGATAACTAAGGTGCACTAAAAATGGGTGAGCAGGCAAGGCATGTCACCCAGGTTGTGTGACAATTATTTTATATAAATGTATATATGTATATATATATTCCATCCACCATCCCTCCTTTACGGAGAACTGCGTTATTTTTATTGTCCATTACGAAAAAAATAAAAAAACTATATATATATATATATATATACATATATATTTATGGGTGAATCGAGACTAGTTGGTCATTATGGATAACTAAGTTGCACTAAAATTGGGTGAGCAGGCAAGGCATGTCACCCAGGTTGTGTGACAATTATTTTATATATATGTATGTATATATTCCATCCACCATCCCTCCTTTACGGAGAACTGCGTTATTTTTCTTTTCTATTGCTAATAAAAAAACTATATATATGTACATATATATATATATATATATATATATATATGGGTGTATCGAGACTAGATGGTCAGTATGGATAACTAAGGTGCACTAAAATTGGGTGAGCAGGCAAGGCATGTCACCCAGGTTGTGTGACAATTATTTTATATATATGTATATATATATTCCATCCACTATCCCTCCTTTATGGAGAACTGCGTTATTTTTATTGTCTATTGCAAAAAAAAACACAAAAAAACTATATATATATATATATATACACATATATATTTATGGGTGTATCGAGACTAGTTGGTCATTATGGATAACTAAGGTGCACTAAAATTGGGTGAGCAGGCAAGGCATGTCACCCCAGTTGTGTGACAATTATTTTATATAAATGTATATATATATTCCCTCCACCACCCCTCCTTTACGGAGGACTGCTTTATTTTTAATATCCATTGCGAAAAAAAAACACAAGAAAAAGAAAAAATATCTATATATATACACATATATATATATATATATATATATATATGGGTGTGTCGAGACTAGATGGTCAGTATGGATAACTGAGGTGCACTAAAATTGGGTGAGCAGGCAAGGCATGTCACCCAGGTTGTGTGACAATTATTTTATATATATGCATATACATATTCCATCCACCATCCCTCCTTTATGGAGAACTGCGTTATTTTTATTGTCTATTGCAAAAAAAAAACAGAAAAACTATATATATATATATATATATATATATATATATATATATATATATATATATATATATATATATATATATATATACATATATATTCATGGGTGTATCGAGACTAGATGGTCATTATGGATAACTAAAGTGCACTAAAATTGGGTGAGCAGGCAAGGCATGTCACCCAGGTTGTGTGACAATTATTTTATATAAATGTATATATATATATATATATTCCATCCACCATCCCTCCTTTACGGAGAACTGCGTTATTTTTCTTTTCTATTGCTAATAAAAAAACTATATATATATACATATATATTTATGGGTGTATCGAGACTAGATGGTCATTATGAATAACTAAGGTGCACTAAAATTGGGTGAGCAGGCAAGGCATGTCACCCCGGTTGTGTGACAATTATTTTATATATATATTCCATCCACCATCCCTCCTTTACGGAGGACTGCTTTATTTTTAATATCCATTGCGAAAAAAAAAACACAAGAAAAAGAAAAAATATCTATATATATATACATATATATATATATATATATATATATATATATATATTTATATATATGGGTGTGTCGAGACTAGATGGTCAGTATGGATAACTAAAGTGCACTAAAATTGGGTGAGCAGGCAAGGCATGTCACCCAGGTTGTGTGACAATTATTTTATATAAATGTATATATATATATATATATATATATATATATATATATATATATATATATTCCATCCACCATCCCTCCTTTACGGAGAACTGCGTTATTTTTCTTTTCTATTGCTAATAAAAAAACTATATATATGTACATATATATATATATATATGGGTGTATCGAGACTAGTTGGTCATTATGGATAACTAAGTTGCACTAAAATTGGGTGAGCAGGCAAGGCATGTCACCCAGGTTGTGTGACAATTATTTTATATATATATGTATATATATATTCCCTCCACCACCCCTCCTTTACGGAGGACTGCTTTATTTTTAATATCCATTGCGAAAAAAAAACACAAGAAAAAGAAAAAATATCTATATATATATACATATATATATATATATATATATATATATATATATATATGGGTGTGTCGAGACTAGATGATCAGTATGGATAACTAAAGTGCACTAAAATTGGGTGAGCAGGCAAGGCATGTCACCCAGGTTGTGTGACAATTATTTTATATAAATGTATATATATATATATATATATATATATATATATATATATATATATATATATATATATATATATATTCCATCCACCATCCCTCCTTTACGGAGAACTGCGTTATTTTTCTTTTCTATTGCTAATAAAAAAACTATATATATGTACATATATATATATATATATGGGTGTATCGAGACTAGTTGGTCATTATGGATAACTAAGTTGCACTAAAATTGGGTGAGCAGGCAAGGCATGTCACCCAGGTTGTGTGACAATTATTTTATATATATATGTATATATATATTCCCTCCACCACCCCTCCTTTACGGAGGACTGCTTTATTTTTAATATCCATTGCGAAAAAAAAACACAAGAAAAAGAAAAAATATCTATATATATACATATATATATATATATATATATATATATATATATATATATATATATATGGGTGTGTCGAGACTAGATGGTCAGTATGGATAACTAAGGTGCACTAAAATTGGGTGAGCAGGCAAGGCATGTCACCCAGGTTGTGTGACAATTATTTTATATATATGCATATACATATTCCATCCACCATCCCTCCTTTACGGAGAACTGCGTTATTTTTATTGTCTATTGCAAAAAAAAAAACAGAAAAACTATATATATATATATATATATATATATATATATATATATATACACATATATATTCATGGGTGTATCGAGACTAGATGGTCATTATGGATAACTAAAGTGCACTAAAATTGGGTGAGCAGGCAAGGCATGTCACCCAGGTTGTGTGACAATTATTTTATATAAATGTATATATATATATATATATTCCATCCACCATCCCTCCTTTACGGAGAACTGCGTTATTTTTCTTTTCTATTGCTAATAAAAAAACTATATATATATGTACATATATATATATATATATATGGGTGTATCGAGACTAGTTGGTCATTATGGATAACTAAGTTGCACTAAAATTGGGTGAGCAGGCAAGGCATGTCACCCAAGTTGTGTGACAATTATTTTATATATATGTATATATATATTCCATCCACCATCCCTCCTTTATGGAGAACTGCGTTATTTTTATTGTCTATTGCAAAAAAAAAACAAAAAAAACTATATATATATACATATATATTTATGGGTGTATCGAGACTAGATGGTCATTATGAATAACTAAGGTGCACTAAAACTGGGTGAGCAGGCAAGGCATGTCACCCAGGTTGTGTGACAATTATTTTATATATATGTATATATATATTCCATCCACCATCCCTCCTTTATGGAGAACTGCGTTATTTTTATTGTCTATTGCAAAAAAAAAAACAAAAAAAACTATATATATATATACATATATATATATGGGTGTATCGAGACTAGAAGGTCATTATGCATAACTAAAGTGCACTAAAATTGGGTGAGCAGGATAGGCATGTCACCCCAGTTGTGTGACAATTATTTTATATATATGTATATATATATATATATTCCCTCCACCACCCCTCCTCTACGGAGGACTGCTTTATTTTTATTTCCATTGCAAAAATAAAAAATTTTAAAACACAAAAAAAAAAAAAAAACGAAAATAATAATAATAAAAATAATTTTGAATGTGTATTCAAATAAGTTTGAATGTGTGTGAACTATATATAAATATATATATACACATGCATATACAGAAATATATACACACACACACATATATATATATACACACACACACACAGACACACACTCACATAAACACATACACACACTGTGTACAGTCTTATGCAAAGGTTTGGCACCCCTTGACAAATAACATCTTTTCAATTACAAAAGCAACAATATCAGTTAATACAGTCTCTTTAGGAACTGGGGGAAAAATACACAATATTTTCAGCAAACATTGATGAATAGTTACTTTTTATGCCATAAATTGAACAAAATTACAAAATAAAAACATTATTATGGCACTCTGCAAAAGTTTGGGCACCCTACGTAATCAGTACTTAGTAACACCTCCTCTGCCAGATATCACAGCTTACAAGCGCTTCTTATAGCCAGCTGAAAGGCTTTCAGTTCTTGTACTTGGGATTTTCTCACATTCTTCCTTGCAAAAGGCTTCTAGTTCTGTAATATTCTAATATATCAAGGGCTGTATTGTCAAATAGGAGATCGGCAGCATTCTCCCACCTGAGAAAACTGTACTACAATGCCCTTGATAGTGTGTAGAAACACACTCGTCAGCTCTAGTCCTCCTGTAACAACGCAAAAGGACTGGCAACCCTCAGGTATTTATGCGTGCGATTGTATGATAAATTCACCCTGACAGTCTCACACTTCTCTTGGTACCAACAGGTCTCATGGAATATATAAAAGGCAACTGCAACAATTATACTCGGCACTAAACATCGAGGCACGGAAATGCAGCAGAGCTTGTGTATTTCTCAGGATGCATTCTAGTAAAATGCCCGGAAAATGAGCTAAAGACATATTTCAAGGGGCACTATATAAAACCGATGGAAATTTTACTGATTAAATAAAAGGAAAAGCATCGTTTGAAAAATCACAAATGTTTCTAAGATTCAATGCATCGCTTTTTGACCACATCATAGCGATGAACACATCATTGTTCCTGACAATGTCCTAATACAGAAATAAAACTTTATGTTGGTAAACTCAAAAAGCCTTCAGCTGTCACACTGGCTAACGATCTCAAACGATTATAAAGCAGCATTTTGAAAAGCGCTGTTTTAAAATAACAGATACAACACTTACCTTGTCTTCTGGCCAAATGCTTTTCACGGCTTGGCACTCCAACGGTGCTGAAACGAAATTTGTATTTCCTCCTACCTCGTTGGCCCTTCAGTTCTTCTTTTCTCCCTTTGGATGTTTTTTTCCTTCTTCTTTGGATATTGTTTTTTATTTTTGTTTGTTTTTTTTTACTTTGCATGTTTTTCCTTCTTCGGATATTATTTTTTTGGCTTATTTTTTTAGACGATGTTTTTTTCGTCTTCTTTAAAAATTGATTTTTTTCGTCTTCTTTAAATATTGTTTTTTTTTTCATCCTTTTGATGTTGTTTTACGGAACAAGAGCCGTACAGTGCTACTCTATCAGGAGGTAGCGCCAACTGAACGCCTTGAAGCAGTACCCAGCTCTTTTATAGGGAGCGTCAACCCGAAGTCAAGTTCTAGAACGTTGCACTCACTTTTCATTGGTTTCCCAGCTATGCTGTCAGAATAATGTTTGCTGATTGGTCGAAAATTTTAAAACGTACCCGAGTACTGTAAAAAAAACTCAAGATCTTGCTACCCTACGGAGCACCCATAAGGTGATTTTTTTTATACGTTATATGCAGCTATTTGTAGCAGGCCGTAATTAGACTAATCCACCCTTTGTCAATAAAGCCAACAAGAGAACAGGTTGCCCAAAGTTTGCTCAGGTACACGCCACAGCACAACCTTAAAAACACATCCAGCACAAATCACACTAGTGAATGACACAGCAAATCACAGCAATAAAAAAGACCCCTATGGGCAATCCAGCACCCAGACTACAGGTGCCAAAAGGCCCAGCCTGCCTAATAATGAACCCAAAATATACATACAACAAAGAAAAAGACACAAACAAAAAAGAAAATAAAACTAGCCAGCTGCTCCCACTAAACCCCGCTCCCGAGGCCACTAAGCCGGCTGGCTTGATAATACACGATACAACCTCAGATAAAACATATTAAAGCAACACCAGGGAGGTTTACAACCTGATCCTTAAAATTATCGACCCGTAATTCCACCTTGAAAACCCCATGGGTGTAACATGCACCCATGATTTGGAACAGCAGCATACCTGTCAAGGTTTGGATTTGAAAATAAAGGAAATTTTCCGGCACCCGCCGTGAGCCATCCCACCACCGCAACCAGGCTCCAGTATCCCTTACATTTTAAGACAGGAAATATAAAATAATATAAATTATATAAAATATAATATAAATATAAATATAAATATATAAAATATATAAAATATATTTTTGGCCACAACCGGGATTCGAACCCCGGTCTCCCGTGTGAAAGGCGGCGATCTTACCACTACACTATCCAGCAACTATATAATATAAGGGAGATTTACGGGAAAATACTAATACGGGAGGACGGCGGGAAACGGGAGACTTGACAGCTAATTATAATAACAACACTGATCAACAACATTGATCCCCCTCTTACTGTCCATGATACACAATGACGAGACACATGTTCACTATTCTATTTTTCATGCCTTTTTTCATGCATTTCTATTTTTCAAATCTTACATTTACAAATCTTGTTCTTGTTCTCTGCTTTCTCCTTTCTCGTTCCCGTAGATATATATTATTATACGAAGTTTAATAGGAGATTTACGGAGTCTTCAAAGACGGTCCGGCTCCAGCTCAAGGATCACTGTTGCTGTGGTGTAGATCAGCTGATCTGTAGTAGTCTTCTACGTACATCTTCTAGTAGACCTTCTGAGGGTACTTCACGCATTCTTGGTCGGAGGGTCCAGGTTTCCAGCTTAGCTTATTTCTTATTTCTCAGGTCAGCTGCTCTTGTATTCAGCCTACTAATATATATGGGGCTTGGTACCCAATCTCGGAATGTGGGGATGATGATATCTCCCCCCTGACCTGTCGTCCTGGCTCCCCCTTGTCGTAGCAATCGTGTTGTACCTCATCAATCTCTAGTTGTGATAGCAGTTGTTTCTGGCCACAACCGGGATTCGAACCCCGGTCTCCCGTGTGAAAGGCGGCGATCTTACCACTACACTATCCAGCAACTATATAATATAATATATATATATATATATATATAATATAAGGGAGATTTACGGGAAAATACTAATACGGGAGGACGGCGGGAAAGAGAAGTAAAATACCGGCCAAAACGGGAGACTTGACAGCTAAATATAAATATAAAAGCTGGGAGGCCACGCCCCCTACAGTCGGTCCGGCCCCTGTTCGCGTGTTCGCGAAAACGACTTCATTTATTTTCTTATTGATTTATCGACAGACCATCATACTTTTTAGACGTTATAATAACAACACTCTATTGATCCCCAAAGAGAGAAATTCTCTCCTTGCCTGCCCCCTCTTACTGTCCATGATACACAAGCACATATGTAGAAAAACGTCAGCTTGGAAGCCAAGGCTGGACTTAACCTACTCTATTCTGGTATTCTGTTCTCCCAAGTAAGGCGTGGGTTCGAATCCAACTTCCGACAAAAGTTCTTCAATCGCTACAGCACAATTTGAGCCACTGATCGGCTTTAATTGCTTTGTTTTATTTTTGCGTTTCAGGCAAAACTACATAACACTTAAAGACACTTCGGGCATGCAAATGGAGAACGAAATTATAGTTATACCGAATCTCCTACACACAATACCAAGGTTACCAACTTTGGTCAGCTGGCCGGAGTGAGACGTTTCTCAGGCGCCAGCCTGAGAGTCTGAAAACACGTCACACCAGATGCATGAGAGATGGAAACCTGGGATATTCAGTCGAATCAGATCAAATATGATGCTAAGTTAGTACTAAGTTAAAATATGTTCCGCACTTGTAACATGCACCCATGATTTGGAACAGCAGCATACCTGTCAAGGTTTGGATTTGAAAATAAAGGAAATTTTCCGGCACCCGCCGTGAGCCATCCCACCACCGCAACCAGGCTCCAGTATCCCTTACATTTTAAGACAGGAAATATAAAATAATATAAATTATATAAAATATAATATAAATATAAATATAAATATATAAAATATATAAAATATATTTTTGGCCACAACCGGGATTCGAACCCCGGTCTCCCGTGTGAAAGGCGGCGATCTTACCACTACACTATCCAGCAACTATATAATATAAGGGAGATTTACGGGAAAATACTAATACGGGAGGACGGCGGGAAACGGGAGACTTGACAGCTAATTATAATAACAACACTGATCAACAACATTGATCCCCCTCTTACTGTCCATGATACACAATGACGAGACATCTATTTTTCATGCCGGGGGTCCTTCAAATCTTACATTTACAAATCTTGTTCTTGTTCTCTGCTTTCTCCTTTCTCGTTCCCGTTATATTATTATACGGAGATTTACGGAGTCTTCAAAGACGGTCCGGCTCCAGCTCCAGCTTGTTGCTGTGGTGTAGATCAGCTGATCTGTAGTAGTCTTCTACGTACATCTTCTAGTAGACCTTCTGAGGTACTTCACGCATTCTTGGTCGGAGGGTCCAGGTTTCCAGCTTAGCTTATTTCTTATTTCTCAGGTCAGCTGCTCTTGTATTCAGCCTACTAATATATATGGGGCTTGGTACCCAATCTCGGAATGTGGGGATGATGATATCTCCCCCCTGACCTGTCGTCCTGGCTCCCCCTTGTCGTAGCAATCGTGTTGTACCTCATCAATCTCTAGTTGTGATAGCAGTTGTTTCTGGCCACAACCGGGATTCGAACCCCGGTCTCCCGTGTGAAAGGCGGCGATCTTACCACTACACTATCCAGCAACTATATAATATAATATATATATATATAATATAAGGGAGATTTACGGGAAAATACTAATACGGGAGGACGGCGGGAAAGAGAAGTAAAATACGGTAGTTTCCCGGCCAAAACGGGAGACTTGACAGCTATCAGATCAAATATGATGCTAAGTTAGTACTAAGTTAAAATATGTTCCGCACTTGTAACATGCACCCATGATTTGGAACAGCAGCATACCTGTCAAGGTTTGGATTTGAAAATAAAGGAACCCCGGTCTCCCGTGTGAAAGGCGGCGATCTTACCACTACACTATCCAGCAACTATATAATATAAGGGAGATTTACGGGAAAATACTAATACGGGAGGACGGCGGGAAAGAGAAGTAAAATACGGTAGTTTCCCGGCCAAAACGGGAGACTTAACAGCTATGGCTGTCTCTGGCCACGCCCCCTACAGTCGGTCCGGCCCCTGTTCGCGTGTTCGCGAAAACGACTTCATTTATTTTCTTATTGATTTATCGACAGACTTTTTAGACGTTATAATAACAACACTTATCTGTCCTCTTACTGTCCATGATACACAATGACGAGACACATGTTCACTAATGACGAGAACTATTCTATTTTTCATGCCGGGGGTCCTTCAAATCTTACATTTACAAATCTTGTTCTTGTTCTCTGCTTTCTCCTTTCTCGTTCCCGTAGATATATATTATTATACGGAGATTTACGGAGTCTTCAAAGACGGTCCGGCTCCAGCTCAAGGATCACTGTTGCTGTGGTGTAGATCAGCTGATCTGTAGTAGTCTTCTACGTACATCTTCTAGTAGACCTTCTGAGGGTACTTCACGCATTCTTGGTCGGAGGGTCCAGGTTTCCAGCTTAGCTTATTTCTTATTTCTCAGGTCAGCTGCTCTTGTTTGGGATGTGCTTGACCGGCGTATACGACAGCGTGTACCAGTTCCCACTAATATCCAACAACTTCGCACAGCCATTGAAGAGGAGTGGACCAACATTCCACAGGCCACAATTGACAATCTGATAAACTCTATGCGAAGAAGATGTGTTGCATTGCATGAGGCAAATGGTGGTCACACCAGATACTGACCGGTTCTGAGTCCCCAGACCCCCAATAAAGCAAAAAACTGCACATTCCAGGGTGGCCTTTTATTGTGGGCAGTATAAGGTACACCTGTGCACTACCCATGATGTCAGATCAGCATCTTGATGTGGCACACCTGTGAGGTGGGATGGATTATCTCAGCAAAGCAGAAGTGCTCACTATCACACATTTAGACTGATTTGTGAGAAATGTTTGAGAGAAATGGTAATATTGTGTATCTGGAATGAATTGTAGGTCTTTAAGTCCATCTCATGAAAAATGGGAGCAGAAACAAGAGTGTTGCGTTTATATTTTTGTTCAGTATAGAATAAGCCCAGATTTATGTTTATTCAGTGGAGATAAGTACAACCTCTAAAGATAGGCCTACACCCGTTTTGGCAGTGTCTCCGGATCCCATGACAAATAATGCCTTCAGTACATCCTCCTCAACCCACACTGAAAGCAGAAGTGCTATGGGCTTTGCAAACGGTTTGCCGACATCACTCCTATACGTCCAATGATGACATTCACACCGTCTCCAGGGTGATGTTCCCTGACTCGCAGGGTCACTTGTGGTAAAGATAAAACCACTTTTCTTGCGCGATTTGGACTCGCTCCATATATTAAAAGGGAGCTTCGTTGTCATGTTTGACGTAAGTATGAACAGGACCATCAAAAGAAAACAACTGGATGTGCATGTCAGGTATTGGGTGAATTATGAGAATGGCTCTCGAGTGCAGTCCTGGTTCTGGGATCACAGTACATGAGCCACTCCACCGCTGAAGACTTACTGGAGAAGTTTAAGGTAAGCCATTCAATAACATTTAAACTCATTAACGAACCCATGATTTTTAAATATCCATGGTTTATCTTTACATGTGTTTAAATGGGAGAACCATATTTATTGGTAAGCATATTTTAAAGATTTTATTGCTGCTTCATGGCTTTTGCTGCAAAAAAAATAGTTCATTGAGGAAATAGAATGTTTAAGTGTTGTGTAGCAACATGTACAGCTGTTGTACAGGCAAAAACTCTGGCTCAGTCCAAAGGAGGTGGATATAGGAATGGCTGTCATCAAGGTGGGACTTCTGTGAATTCACTGGTATCTTTACATACAAATGTATCAAACAATTGTGAAGTAAAAAATATGTGAATAACATGGAGTTTGAGCTGGTTTGATATGTACAGCTGAGGTAGTGTTAACCTTGGGCTGAGTGTGCAGAAAGATTCTGGAAATTTGACAAACCATCTTTTTGTCAGAGACAGTCAGGAGCCAAAGGCAGTGGAAGTGACCTTGGTGTCCTTCAGATTAAAAAAAATTGCCAGATTGTGCTCTCAAAAATGTGCAAAAAGGCCTTGGATAAATGCCCTCTGAAGTACTCGATTGTACATGAGATGACGTGCTTGGACCCAAACAAAATGCACACCAGCCAGATAACTGCCAGCAGAAAAGGAGAAATCTCATGCAGAAGTTTGCGCAGGAGAATCGGTTGGCAGGCAGGATATCTGCTGGTAAATCATAGGATAAGAATAGGATAGTTCAGAATATTATTTTTAAATTATGCTTTTCTTTTTTCACATCTAACTGAATCAGGGACGGATTACAAACCGGGTTAGCGGGGCCGCTGCCCAGGGGCCCTTGGGGTGCAGGGGGCCCGTGGGCCCCAAGCCCAAAACAATTTGCAACGCTTATCAGCAATGTATTTTCGTTTGTCTATTTTAGAGGGCCTACATTCTTTGATCCTCTGCCTACAAGGTCCCCTGACCCTATAGGGAGGGTGTTTGGCTGCCAAGGGCCCTTGACTTGTGGTGGTTGTGGTGGTGGTGCAGGTGGTGGTGGTGGGGGGGGGCCTCGCGAACGTTTTACCCAGGGGCCCACACAACCCATAATCCGTCCCTGAACTGAATAGTGTTAACACGTAGATTTTAGCAGTATTTAGAAGACCGACTCTTGGTGTTTGAAAAGAAGCATCAGCCCAGTTATATTTTCTTTGATGAGCCTAGAGATATCTCAAGATTAAATTAAAATGATTGCACATTTATGGTATCATAGGAAAATTGGGTTATAAATCACTTTCCTATTCTACATGTGATTCTGTGTATTGACATTGTTGATCTGCATCTAATCTACTGTAATTAATGTAATTACAGGTGATGCAATATCCCAGCAGTCTGATAATCACCTGCACAATGAGGCAAAAGGCTTGGATTTTATATCCTTCATTCCTTCAGCACCATCCAAAGTTGATGTCTTTTTACATCAAAAAGTTAGTGGGCCTTATCCTGACCTCTGGATGTTCTGCAAGAACTTGCTGCTGCTGTCCTATGGGCAAGCCGAAGTGGAACGAATAGAGGTGGAGACCTGCAACTTATCAGAGGAAACAGTTGTTGCACAGAGGCTTATATGCGACCATGTCAGAGTGTGTGGGGGAGCAACCAAAGCGCCTCTGACCAAAGGTGAAAGATGAGCGAAAAGCAAAAAAGAAAACTTGAGGAACTCAAGAGGAAGAGAGTCTCACTGGAAAGTGTATGTGAGAGTTTACAAAAGGATGCTGAGCACATGGCAGAGGAAGCAGAGAGTGCTGCTGGAACCAAAAGGGCAACATTACTTACCAAGTCCAATACTCTGAGCCGACGAGCGAAGGAGGAGAAAGAGCAGTTGGTGGTCTTAAATGCAGATACTGAAGAATAGGCTACTGAACTGTGACTCCTAACACATCAAGAGTGAATCGGTGGAAACAAAAATATTTAGGTTCTTTGCATTTTTGGAGTATTTTACTTTCTGTGCCTGTTTGTACATTGTTCACAGCCATAATACTTTATAATTACAAGGTAGTTTTATGTTAGAGCTCTTGCTCCAATAAATATGTGCCTTGTAATTAACTAAATTCTAGGCTATTCAGTTTTTTTTGCCCTCGTGATGGTCGTGGGTTGTGAAAAAAGCCTTCTTCTTAGGGGTACCGCTGGGGCCAGCCGGGCGTATGTCGTGGCTTCAGTGAGTACTTATGTTTGTCATGCTGCCTGTGTACTTTATAGCGGCACAACATATTTCTGCAAATTGCATGCGTCAAATTGTCTGTCTCTCTTAAAAAATATGAAGTGTCACCAAAATTTTAAACGGGGAATCAATCTCAATGAAAAATATTCGTCAAGTAACGTTTCTAAAATAATATAGACATACTAATAATTATATATTAATAAATCGGATGAACGATGCATCCCAAATTGTATCCGCTGCGCACTTCTTAATCAGGGCAATCGCATCGTGGAGGTTTCTGCAGACGCCCAAAAAGACTTACTTAAGAAAACTGTTGCATGATAATTTGTACCATTTTCAAGGGTGGGGGGCGTGCAGTAGATGCCCCCTTTATTTTTGTGCTTCTGCCGTTCAAACCGAGCAGCACTGAGTTTGTCATGGCACCTGACGCCAAATCTACTGCTTAGCTGCTACAGACAGAACTATCTTCAAATCACCACTAGGGGGTGTCAATGCTGCAGCTTCGTTCTATGGTTGATCTTTTTCAAAGACAGTTTTTTTTCTCTCTCTCCACATAATCAACTTAACTGATTAGCGTGCTTTCATAGTAATGGTTTTTAATCCGTGTTAATCTTCTGAACAATGACTAGTAAAGGTTCTATGAGGTTGTCCTACTTACTATGGATTTTAAGTTTTTTATCAAGGTGTTAAAACGTACCACAGTTGCCAGTCCTGTGTTTTATGTCTAGCAATTTGTACAGTTTCTTCAGTATAAACACATGCCATGATCTGTGAGAATCTCCTCCAGAACTCTGCATTTCCTCAAGATCTTTTTGTAATATTGCATCATGGCACTGCTCAGAACAACACAGATGGTGCATAACAACACAAGGGAGTACAAGACAACATGGTGCAGAAACAGTGCGATACAAAGCAGGACAAAACTGGATGATACGTGGTCAGTGGTGGATAAAGTGCAGTAACAGCTGTACAGTGCAGCTGCCGTGGAAATGACTGTTACAGGGGATGCAAAAGCTGCAGGTTTGAATTGTTTGGCGAATGAAGCTGTTCATGAATCTGCTAGTCAGTGTTTGTGGATGGTGGTCAGAGTCCTGGATTATAGACTGAACCTTGTTACTGTGGCAGTTAAAGTACAGCTGGTCAATGGAGGGCAGTTCAGTGCGAATGATGTTCTTAACAGACTTCGCAATGTACTGCCTTCCTGTCATGTGGCTCCACCATACCATAGTACTACTGTAAGAACTAGGGATGTAACGATACATTCAACTCACCATTTGATACGATTCACGATTCTGAGTTCACGATACAATTTTCTCATTTTTTGCAGAATGAGCTGCAGACAAATATATTCAAAAATATTCTTATATTTATCTTTCTGAACTGTTGACACTGTTGTGAACAGTGCAACTGAATTTGAATAAAATACTGTTGAAAAAAATCCCAAATCAAAATAAGTAAATAAAAAAAAATAAATCAAATAAATAAGCTAAGGTTTGCATGTGCAGCTTTTTAGCGTGCTTTGCCCTTTTAATAATCTTCACTCAGCTCACGGTGGTGCCAGTGGACCTGTTTGTGTATGTTATCAGTCTATTACAATGTTTGCATGCAGTTTATGTCTTGTCTGTGCTTTTCTCGCTGTTTCCTCCTCGTTTGTGATTACCGGAAAGCTAATATGCTGCCACACCGCCAATTGAAGATCGGGCGGTGCGTCCATCCATCCATTTTCTGAAACCACTTAATCCCAACTGGGATCGCGGGGGAGACCGGAGCCTATCCCGGGAACAAGGGGCGCAGACAGGAACCAAGCCCAGGCAGTCACCTACACACCGCAGGTCGCACACACTCACACAACTACAGGGCCAATTTAGACTCACCAGTCAACCTATCCTGCATGCTTTTGGACCGTGGGAGGAACCTGGAGTCCCCGGCGAAAACGGGGAGAGCATGCGAACTCCACACAGAAAGGGCCCTGGACCGAAGCCAGCACTAACCACTGTGCCGTCCTCAGTTTCAAATTCATTCATCATCTCGCGTTCGCTCAAAACCAAAAACTGACGTACGATGTCGACGTGATACGCAGTGACATCTGACGTCAAACTCACATTGTGAAATCAAATGTAATATTACACCAGTTTTTCTGTTAAAGTACTGTGAAGTACTCCTACAATAGTGATTCATTTTCCACATCAGCCGGTTTAAATCTTCATGCATTTGCACCGATTTTTAACTGATTTGTGATTCATCATTACATGCCAGGGCCAGCAGCTCTGCATGGCTCGACCCTCATAAACATTCTCCACACATGCTGTTCAGGCAGTGGCCACAGAAATTCCCCCAGTGAACTTTATGCTTTCTGTCGGAGAGTATGCTGTGTTCTGGCCTTAAACCCTGCATACTACTTTGCAGACTTTGATCCTCTTAACAACAATTGGCATTTCTGGTGGCTGAATATCCATCCATCCGTCATCCAACTGCATGCTTAAAAGCTGTGAATAATAGTAATAATTCTTAAAATTGCAACTATCTAGAATTTCAGCCTAGTTACTCAGCTAAATTACTATTTAAACCTAGAATAATTTCTATAAGGGGCGGCATGGTGGTGCAGTGGTTAGCACTGTCGCCTCACACCTCTGGGACCCGGGTTCGTGTCTCCGCCTGGGTCACATGTGTGTGGAGTTTGCATGTTCTCCCCATGTCGTTGTGGGGTTTCCTCTGGGTACTCCGGTTTCCCCCCACAGTCCAAAAACATGCTGGGGCTAATTGGAGTTGCTGAATTGCCCGTAGGTGTGTGTGTGTGTGTGAGTGGATGGTGTGTGAGTGTGCCCTGCGATGGGCTGGCCCCCCATCCTGGGTTGTTCCCTGCCTCGTGCCCATTGATTCTGGGATAGGCTCCGGACCCCCCGCGACCCAATAGGATAAGCGGTTTGGAAAATGGATGGATGGATAATTTCTATATGTGTGATAGAATCAAAAAATATTTTGTTTTACATATAAATCTTCACAAGGTGTATTACACATGGTATTCCCCAGACACCGCCACCCCAACAGATGCTTTGTTTGTTAAGACAATAGCTCAGAAAGTGGTTGATCGATCTTTTGCAGCTTTTACCAAGGTTTGTACAAGCCAAAATTAAATTTTGAAACGGATCCCTGCCACACCCTGCCCTCCTGAACCTCCCGTTTCCTCCCTAGTGTGGTATAACGTGCCATGCCTGTTCCGCGTTTGTTTTACCTCTCCTTCCTGCCCTTGTGTTACTCATTTCAGGTGCCTCTAGTTTGCTCCCTGCTTAGCCTTGTATAAATGTGCTTCTCAGTCCTGCCTTTAATGTTGCTGCTGCTGTTTGCCTGTGTGTTCTTCCCTGCTTATGATTCCCCCGTGATCCAGTTGTGATCCAGTTGTCTTCATATCATGTATTCACATTCCTCAGCTGAGAGTGAACAAAGTTCTGTGGAAAGTATCTGACTACAGATAGACTTTCACCCAGTTCTCTGCGGGAGCTCTGATTACAGAGTGACTCCCCGACTACTTCTGAAGCCCTTCCTTAAGTATCCAGACCAGGTGATGGCATGTTTCTGAAGACTGACTAATTTCGGTCAATGGTTAATTTTAGGGGCATTGCTGACCTTGGTTCTCAAGTCCCCAGCCAATCAGATCACTTTAGGGGGTGGTTGTAATTCCCTTGTTCTACCATGAGAGAATCTCTCTCAGTTTGGTGGGTTGAGCCGAAGTTTCTGTATTTCTCTTAGGAAAAGCTATACTGCCTTAAATCTGAGAGTATAATACTCCTCGTCTCATGCCTATTCAAACGAGACCAAACATGCGTGTATTTGTCCCTAACATCTATGTGTGCTGAGTTATCCTGTTTATAGTGGAAAAGGTGTCTGTGTCTGGAGGCTGACAGCTGTTGTTGCTGTGGATTGATTGTGGAACTCTGGTCACTCCGGGGGTGAAAGGTCTTGCTTTTTCTGTGCTGCTCCAGTTATTCCTATCCAGTCTCTCAGGAGCCGGCAGGCCTTTGCCTTCCTTAAAAGGGGTGGTTTGACGAGTTGAGTCCAGTCTTGCCTGGGCCAGCGGAGCTCTGAAATAGACTGATGCAGGCTGATCAGAGTTGGGGCCTGCAGGACCTATAAGTTTTATGTCCTTACAGAATGTAAGTGGCATCATACTAAACTAGTGGTGTTCGAACTAGCATGGAAAGAGGCTATGGGTAGCTACAAAAAGGCTCTTAGTGCCGCCAAATCATCTAGTATCTATCAGAACTAATTGAAATAAACAAAAATAATCCTAGATTCCTATTTACTATGGTGTCCAAGCTGACTAATAACCAGACCACTGGTTATTTTCCAGTGACGACTTTATGAAACTTTTTGACCAAAAATATGCTCAATTAAACAGAACATTTTGAATATTGAATATTGGTTAACCAGTCAGAACTGATGTACTTAATTTTATCTTCAAATTCATCTACTTGTATGCTAGACCCTGTTCCATCAAAATTATTCAGCGATGCTCCCAGCATTGATTGAACCGCTACTAGCAATAGTTAAACTAAAACATATAATCATATTACCCCAATTTTATCTTCACTGCACTGGCTGCCAGTTAGATTTCGTGTTGACTACAAAACACTGCTCTTAACCTATAAAGCTGTAAATGGTCTTGCACCGCAGTATGTGAGTGACCTCATTTGCGTTCCGAATCATACACTTAGATGACGAGATGGAGGTATTCTATCCGTACCCAGAATAAAGAACATTACCTTTGGGGGAAGAGCATTTGCTCATAAAGCACCACAGCTATGGAATAAACTTCCTATTAGTGTTCGGAACTCAGACACAATCTCTGCTTTTAAGTCAAGGCTTAAGATGTACCTCTTTCGCCAGTCTTTTGGATAGTTAAATCTTCTTTTCTAAGGTGAATGGGAAATCTGGAGGTTCATAGTTATTTGAGATTGAAGGGGAAAGGGGGGATTGGTGCTGTCGTCCTGCCACTCTCGCCGATCACTTAAGCTGTGGATGGGAGGTGGCTTGACGCCAAAACCTCTGTAAACCCTCATGCCTGTGCTTCCTTCCAGGTCACTCTTTTAGGCAGGCTGTCATAGTTGCTTTAGTCCTGCCGGTTAGGTGTAGGGCAATAACTCTTCTCCATCTTCTCTTTTTCGAGCTGATACCGAGCCGACTACACCGTGTGAACCCGCACCTGGACTCCTGGATATAACTACATGAAACCAACTGGGACTTTATAACTATATGAACTCTAATGAATGTCAATGTAAATGCAGTTTCATGCTCCTTGGTCGCCCAGAGGAGGATGGGGTCCCCTTCTGAGTCTAGGTTCCACTCAAGGTTTCTTCCTGCTAGAGGGAGTTTCCTTGCCACTGTCGCCTCAGGCTTGCTTGGTGGGGTTCTGGCCGGTTAAATGTAAAGTGCTTTGTGACAATGCATGTCGTTAAAAGCGCTATATAAATAAAATTGAATTGAATTGAAGTGCTTCCTCAGATTCATTTTTAAATGTTCTCCAGCTAATTTCCACTATGGCCACGAGTTCTAGTATTTTAAATTAATATTGAAATGGTCATTTGGCTGAACAGCATCCCGACCTGTTAGAATCTTATATACCTGGATCATGTCCCCCCATAGTCTCCTTTGCTTGAGGCTAAACAGATTCAGCTCAGCGAACCTCTCCTCATAAGACATTCCTCTAAGTGCAGGAATCATTCTAGTCATCCTACGTTGCACCTTTTCCAAGGCAGCAATGTCCTTCTGAAGGTATGGTGACCAAACCTGCACACAGTATTCTAGGTGGGATCTTACCAAGGAATTATATAATCGTAGCATCACTTCTCTTGACTTACATCTCTAGGTGTGTGGAGTTTAATCCAACATCCTTTTGCCTTTTTTTAATGCTTCCCCACACTGGCAAGAGTGGGACATGGAAGTATCAACATACACACCGAGATCTTTCTCGTAATCAGCTACCTTTATTTCAGTGGAACCCATAAAATATCTGTACTTTACTATATTTACTATATTTCTGCTCCCTGCATGGATTACCTTATATTTATCTATGTTAAATTTCATCTGCCACGTATGAGCCCAGTCGCTAATTAAATCCAGATCCTGTTGTAGCCTCTCTGGACATGAGACATGATCTAACATCAATCAGAAGATACCACACCAGCAGATAATGATTTCTGGAATAGTAAAGTTAAAGGTTGGCTAATAATACCCCTCATCTCTTTTAAAACTATAGATAAGATGCCATCAGGGCCTTGCGATTTATTTATTTTGAGCTTAGCTAGGCTTTGTACCACATCAGCCTCAGTTATACATATATTGGTCATAGACATCGTTGTATTTGTACTAAATGGTGGTAAGCTATTCTACTGTGAACAGCCATTGTAAAATAATCATTAAACTCATTTATATCAATTTCATTTTCAATTATAAGGCCCTTACTATCCTGCAAATGAGTGATTTTCAGCTTTTAGAGCTCTTTCGGAGTTAAAATATTGGAAGAAACTTTTAACGTCATCCTTATAACTGTTATTAACTAAACCTGTAGACTTAGATACTCCTGCTTTATTTTGAAATCATTAGTTAATTTCCATTTGTGGAAGAAAGCCCTTTTGCTCCTGACTTTATTCTTAATTTTCGTAGTAAACCACCTGTGACATCGCGTGCTGGACGAACAGGCAGGAAGCGAGGAATCAAGGATCCGGGAAACGGAGAGTCGGGAATGAGGGTTTATTGATGAAAACAGGTACCAACAGCGAGAGATTTCAATGACAGGACTGGGGAAACAGACTTGAATGTGGACTAAATACACAGGACTACTCAAACTGACAGAAAACAGCTGGTTACAATCGGGGCAGCACACATGGTTAATGAGGGGGCGTGGCACACACGAGGATCGTACAAGCAGGTCATGACACCAGCTTGGTTGCAGTTTCCTAGATTTAGTTTTTCTGGAAACGGGTATGAAGTTCTTTTGCACTTGCAACAATGTGCTTTTAAAAAATTCCCATGCCTCTTCCACAGTATTGCTATTTAACTCCATCCGATTTACAGTTTCTAGTTTCAGTCTCATACCATTGAATTACCCTTCCTAACATTGTATACTTTTGTTTTGGACTTGGTTGAAGACTCAGGCAGCAGGAGTTGCCCCAACGTTGGTATGTCCTTATCCATAAGGGGGAGTAAACGTTCTGGTTTCCCGACCTTATAGATGAAGGAGTTGGGGGATGTTGCCAGTGACCTGCCGGATTCCAGGCAGAACAGGCCTCGCTATGCCACAGCCCTTCAGAGACTGGGCCTTCCGTGCAGAACCTCTGCATCCAAATTAGACCAGTTGTTTAACAAAACCCTAAAATGGGGTTATTTTTGACATGGAACGGGACTTTGATTCAACAACCCATTACTTAGTTGCGGCAAGTACCCAATATCAAGTATAGCTGCAAAGAATCTGCCAGAGATTTTCAGAGAAGTTCCCCAGATGCATGGACTGGACTAAGGTGCGTCAGATTAAACAGGAGCCTGGTAAATTCTGTGAGCCCCACGCCAAGTGACTGATGGAAACATACTCCAGCTACAGTGAGATGGACCCTCCAGCGGACCGAGAGTGGGATTCCCTCTGGGAGCGACAACTCGTGCAGTTGCTGGTGGATGAGCTGCAAACAGACATCAAGAAGGACTTCCAACCTCACAATCATTTACCAAACCACTTCAGGTAACTTGTAAAGATGTAGGTATTGGAGTATTCACACATTCATTTCCAGTGTCCACCTCCTGTCCGGTAAATTTGGCAGGACAAAATTTGAATAACCTATAGGCCAGACTCATGAATGCGGCTGAACGAGTAAAGGTAGAACAGGTGGCCAATCCTGTTATACAGTCCTAGTAGATTGAGAACCACCTGATTGCAACTGTAGTTGGAATCAAGGGCTGAGCAGCATGGTGGCCTGGGGGACAATTATGAAAACACAGACCCACTGATATCCTTAAAACCCACAATCAAAAGAGGAGTCAGGATGGCCAGTGACATGTGCTGGCTAAATGGGGACAACAAAGAGAGAACAGAACAAGGCAGGGAGGGATTCTGACACAGGTGCCATGCTACTTTGTTTAAATATGCTGTAATGTTTTAGTGCAAGCCTTAGACAATGGAATCTCTGAATGACGCCGCAGTCTGGCTCTTTCTGAAGGTCCTATACTGTAACCGTCCTGAGAAGTTGTTTGCATGCACTTGCTGCCTTGACACTTGTTGATGTGCGTGTGCCCTGCTCGAGCAGTAAAGGGGAGATCACATGCAGAGCTGATTTTCTGTAGTTCCTTAGAATAAAAATAGAATATTCTCTTCAAATAGGAACACATGCTGCGTTTGATTATTTCACTCCAACTCGGACAAAAACGTCACGATAAACATCACTTCCCATTAGAAACGCCTCTTTTATGACGTTAATGTCTGACAGAATCTTCTTGTCCGAGTTGCCCCTGTGACGTAATTTCAACATGGCGGCTTACACACTCAACATTAATTCTATTTTACAAATCCTTAAAAATGTTTATTTTGTTAAATTTATTATTATCCCATCCATCCATTTTCCAAACTGCTTATCCTACTGGGTCACGGGGGGTCCGGAGCCTATCCCGGAAGCAATGGGCACGAGGCTGGGAACAACCCAGGATGGGGGGCCAGCCCATCGCAGGGCACACTCACACACACCATGCACTCTCACATGCATTCCTACGGGCAATTTAGCAAGTCCAATTAGCCTCAGCATGTTTTTGGACTGTGGGGGGGAACCGGAGTACCCGGAGGAAACCCCACGACGACATGGGGAGAACATGCAAACTCCACACACATGTGACCCAGGCGGAGATTTGAACCTGGGTCCCAGAGGTGTGAGGCAACAGTGCTAACCAGTGCACGACCATACCGCCCATTTATTATTATTATTATTTATAATTATTAGTAATTATTAATGTAATTGCACGTGTTCGATTTAGAGAATACCATATTGTGACCGTAAACAGTATCCTAACATGCAATATCAGATTTTTACCAGACTTGTTAGTGTTTTTGGTTTGTTTGTAGTTTGTTTGCCTCTCGAAAAAAGAATATCGCTATGAATGTACTAAAATACTTTATAAAGCTTTTAATGTGGTTTGACTAGTTCCTGTTTCTTGTTTATTTGTCTGAAATAATAATCTTACTCCATAACTGCTAAAATATAAAGCAACAACACAGCAGCGTATTCATGGAGGCAGCCATGTTTGTTCCGAGTTGTGCTAGCTTGAACGGGAGATTGTTGGATGTGATGTCACCCAATTTGGAATTTCCAAGTTCCGAGAGAAAAACGAACGCACCACAAGACTCTGGCTGGAAATTTCTACAATAGAGCCATTTAGTTATTTCTAGAAAAATATTTAGAGCCAATGACCTGATGTCATTGTAACACAGGTCACTGTCCGTGGTGCTGAATTCTCTACTTGATGGGCTGGTGCTGAATGAATATGACAGCTGGCCAACATGTCTGTGTGCTTCCACTGACTGGCACCCAGACATATAATGACTTTTAACAATGAGGAGGGAAACGTCCAGACAGGAAATTAGTCAACAGTAATTAGTAATCACATATAGTTCTCATTTATCATGATGTAAAATTCAAAAACCTTTTTTTTATTATTAAGGGATAAATGTAATTGAGTTTTAATGTATCCTTTCCGCTCTTAAAATCGCAAATTATTTCTGACTATTAATCTGCACATTTTAATAATTTCATTAATATTACCTAATTGGTTTGTCTTTTTTATTAAATTTTAAAACTAGCTGTACAATTGTTGATGTTGTTGCTGTTCTGAATGTCATTGGCCTGTTGCCTTACGTCTGTCTAAACATGAGTGAGGGGATGGATGCACTATTCTATGGGGGCCTCTGTAGAGAATAAATGATCCTAATTTTATATTGAGAGAGATGGTTAATTCCTTTTTAATCCATACTGCGTTCAGAGCCCCTGTTCTGCCGTTGATCACTGCTGCATATCATCCCCAAACCAATGGCCTGGATGAGAAAACGAATGATGACATAAAATGGTAAGTCTGTTTTTGAGGTTGTTTTAGAACTGTGTGAGACAGGCTCTATTCTTTTAACATTACATCAGGAATTACTGATATTATTGACAATCAATCCCTTAATATACAGTATCTCACAAAAGTGAGTACACCCCACACATTTTTGTAAATATTTTATTATATCTTTTCAAGGGACAACGTTAAAGATATGAAACTCTGATAGAATGTAAAGTAATCAGTGTACAGCTTGTATAATGGTGTAAATTTGATGTCCCCTCAAAATAACTCAACACACAGCCATTAATGTCTGAACTGCTGGCAACAAAAGTGAGATTAAAAATGATTTGTGGCAAGATCGGATCATGTGTGTTGAAGAGTTTCTTATGACTGACAAGTAGTTATTTAAAAACATATCTTGAAACAGCAAATTACATTGTTCTTAATGCTTTTAGAAAATGACTCTTTATAATGATCTGTGAATAATAATAATTTGCTATGAATGTTTTTCCACTTCAGCTTTCCACAATTATTCTTCCCGATGAGAAAAGCTACGGCA
Source organism: Brienomyrus brachyistius (assembly GCF_023856365.1). Classification (NCBI taxonomy): domain Eukaryota; kingdom Metazoa; phylum Chordata; class Actinopteri; order Osteoglossiformes; family Mormyridae; genus Brienomyrus; species Brienomyrus brachyistius. The sequence goes on along the minus strand of NW_026042965.1, from coordinate 26,523 downwards.
CGTTTTTTGATGAAAAAAATAAAGTAGTTGAGACAATAAGCAACAACAGCTGAAAACATCTCCTAGTAACAGGAAAAACAGAAGCAGGCATGTGGTAAACGAATACAAAAGAGGTACCAAAACACAGTTTATCATGTTGGAGATGAGGCGCTTCTGTTCAACATGAGGAAGCGGGGACGGAAAGGAGGAAGAACGGAACCGGATTTTACCGGACCTTATGTCATCCAGGCAATATGTGGCAAGCTGGTTACACTGTCTAATTCTGAAGGGGCAACTTTAAAGAACAAATACAATGTAAACCACATACAGAAGGAGCCAAACTGATGTCCCAAGTCAGGAATCACACAAGGTGCCAGAAGAGTATAAGACCAGTAAACCTCCCTCTAGCGCAGAGCTTCTGACAATCGAGAAGGATGCTGACAGTTGAAAAAAAACTCATGTCTGTGTGTTATGAAAGAATATCAATAAATGTTTCCGAAAGGGGATGACTCATTTGGTAATTATTTACGGCTTATGTTATGGCTGCCAATTTACAGTCTTTACTGAAGTCTGACTTCTTTTGAGTCACCTTTAATATAGATTGGACACTCTCTATGCAATGTGCAATACTTACATAGATGGTAAATGTTTACCTGCTTGCACAGATGGATGATTAGGTAATTAGTGTAAGTGTGTGTGTGTGTTCAATCGCATGTATGTCCAAGGTCCATAGTAAATAATATACACTGATCAAGAGATGCCCGAAAGTGGATAAAAGAGGACATTAGTGGGTGTATCACTTAGTGTAACGCGTGCAGGAAAATGAGCAGGACTGCAAGCCATATAATGACCCTTGTCTAGCTCTTAATACAGTATGCATACAGTGATGTATCTACAATGGACAGCTACTATGAGCAGATAGCACAGTACAGGTGCTTATAAGATCTGTATGCTATTTCCATCCATCCATCCATTGTCCAAACCGCTTATCCTACTGGGTCGTGGGGGGTCTGGAGCCTATCCCGGAAGCAATGGGCACGAGGCAGGGAACAACCCAGGATGGGGAGCCAGCCCATCACAGGGCACACTCACACACTATTCACTCATATATGCATACCTACGGGCAATTTAGTAACTCCAGTTAGCCTCAGCATCCATCCATCCATCCATTGTCCAAACCGCTTATCCTACTGGGTCACAGGGGGTCCGGAGTCTATCCCGGAATCAATGGGCACGAGGCAGGGAAGAACCCAGGATGGGGGGCCAGCCCATCACAGCTCACACTCACACACCATTCACTCACACATGCACACCTACGGGCAATTCAGCAACTCCAATTAGCCTCAGCATGTTTTTGGACTGTGGGGGGAAACCGGAGTACCCGGAGGAAACCCCACGACGACACGGGGAGAACATGCAAACTCCACACCCATGTGACCCAGGCAGAGACTCGAACCCGGGTCCCAGAGGTGTGAGGCAACAGTGCTAACCACTGCACCACCATGCCGCCCCCTGTATGCTATTTCATTCTATAAAAAGAAACTTACTGTACTGTACAATAAAGTATTTCACCACTGCTTCTTCCTCAGCTCCCACTGTTTGCTAGCACATGCATCTTTTGATTTCTTAGTGCAATCTGTGCTTTATTTTTTTTTTGTGAAATGTAAGTGCAGTATCTGTTTATTAAGTGCTGTGGTTTAATATGTACATTATTATTTCAGTACTGTGTATACTGTCCTTAATGTCTTGCCTCTCTCGTATAACTTGAGATACGCCCAAATTGACTTGCAACAAGTGGTCCTGGTTCCAAATGCGGAAGGCGATGGATACCTGTATTTTATATGCTGTAGTGTGCTGGGTGTCAGACATTGCAATGCACCTTGCTTTGATCTTGACCTGTTAGATCAGAGGGAGGTAATCTTATCCAGAAAGGGCCACTGTGTATGATGGTTTTCACTGCAACTCTCTGAACAGCGAACCTAACAGTTATCCCAATACCTTGATCTTGCTAGCATATTTAAATGTGTACCTATTCAGGAATAGAGTGGTGAAGGCATTCAGAGGAGGACTGATGATTATCAGAGGGAACAAAGGGGCTGGGTACTTGTCAGTATCCAGTAGAACCACCAGACTCCTACACTGAATGGTTCTGGATGTGGCACAGACGTTAATCCCTCTGTATTAGGGGATCCGTCTCCAGTTTGTACTCTTCTAGTTAATAGGTAGATTATCAGGCAGTTTTTCACCCTAGTCCAGTACTCATTGACAGCCTAATACACCGTGTTTCAGTTTGTCTTGATAGTCAATACATGTCACAGGATGTACATTACTCTGATGGGCAGGCCCTCTTACATATGATGGAAATTGCAATACCTACTTTTGGCCACGAGATGGCAGCAAGAAAATAGAAAAATTATTTTCCCACGGTCTACTAGCAGCTTTTAGATGTTAATTCTTCATAAAAATAATTTGACTTGATCCAATGTATTTTTAATACAAACAATTACCACACAAAGCTGCTAGTTTCCTCCGGTTTCCCCCCACAGTCCAAAAACATGCTGAGGCTAATTGGAGTAGCTAAATTTACCGTAGGTGTGCATGTGTGAGTGAATGGTGTGTGAGTGTGAGCTGTGATGGGCTGGCCCCCCATCCTGGGTTCTTCCCTGCCTCGTGCCCATTGATTCCGGGATAGACTCCGGACCCCCTGTGACCCAGTAGGATAAGCGGTTTGGACAATGGATGGATGGAAATAGCATACAGATTAAGCACCTGTACTGTGCTATCTGCTTATAGTAGCTGTCCATTGTAGATACATCACTGTATGCATACTGTATTAAGAGCTAGATAAGGACAGTGGGTCATTATATGGCTTGCAGTCCTGCTCATTTTCCTGCACCCGTTACACTAAGTGATACACCCACTAATGTCCTCTTTCATCCACTTTCAGGCATCTCTTGATCAGTGTATATTACTTACTATGGACCTTGGACATACATGCGATTGGACACACACACACACACACACACACTTACACTAATTACCTAATCAACCATCTGTGCAAGCAAGTAAACATGTACCATCTATATAAGTATTGTACATAGCATAGAGAGTGTCCAATCTATATTAAAGGTGACTCGAAAGAAGTCAGACTTTAGTAAAGACTGTAAATTTCTCAGCCATAACATAAGCCGTAAATAATTACCAAATGAGTCATCCCCTTTCGGAAACATTTATTGATATTCTTTCATAACACACAGACATGAGTTTTTTTTCAACTGTCAGCATCCGATCCAAACGGGATTCCCATTTCCTTTCTGTGGGATCCAACAGAACACGGGCTGACCATCAGTCAACATGTCTTCAACCATGCAGGACAGGACCCAGTCCAGGCCAAACCTCACGGTGCTGGTGTTAATAAAAAAAATGTAAGGAACATGCAGCTGCAGCTCACACACAAACACAGTCCACAGCATCCAGAAAAAGGTCAGGCCTTTTTCTTCTTTAGCTGACTCCGCCCAGACCTCGCCCCCTTTCTGGGCGCCTCGCACTATGCCTTTGAACTGGCCCTGCAGCTTGGCCCGTTTCCTGTTTCCCAATGCAAGTCATAAGATTCACCCGTAAATGATATTTTGAATCGGAACGATATTTATTACTATTGTTTAGATTAAATATATAACGGTTTAATGATTGAATATAACTTGATATTGTTGTTTGTGTTGTTTAGTTTGAGGTTCTAGTTTCTGTCTTTATCCGCTTTCGTTTCAGTAGGCAGCTGGTTCATCCCAGGCTCAGGGTCTCTCTGCTCTTCATCAAACCCACACCCCCAGTTTGGGAGCACCCTCTCCCTCTCCTCCCCCCACGGCTGTGACTGTTACTCCTCCTTGAGGAGTAACTGCTCCGCCCCCTATCCCAGCCCCTATACCCACAGGAGTGCATCACCCAGTGAGCCGCCGCCCTGCCTGTCCCCTCACACAAGCACACACTGAAATCATGGTCCTAAGCTCTCTGTGTGGGTCACCACGATAGTACAGCACACCGACGATTACCCTCTGACTGAATCAGAATCAGCTTTATTTGGCCAAGTATGTTCACACATATTGGGAATAGTTAGACATTTAATCAAAATAATTAAGACAAGACATAAACATACAGTTCTGTTGATATGCGACGCATATAACCTCTGCATTCACAGCACTGCTTCAGTTATCGAAGAGCAAATTTCCAAAACTCACTCAGTCCGATAACCTAAAGTAATAAGTCATAATCCTCTTCATACGTTGCAGTAATGGGAATGAAATCTCACTCAGTGTTTATGTAATGGAGCAATGGAATTTCGTGAAATTTCCAAAAGTCCACAGAAATATTTAGAAAAACATTCCTGCAGACTGAGTTTTTGATATTTGCTTTTCAATTAACACAATTTTCTTCAGTCTGAGGTTTAACAGAATTCAGCCATATGCTGTTCAAAAAAAACTACACAGAACAAAAACAGAATGGACTTTACATCTGTCTGAAAGGAAAGTTGACACAGGCTGCAGCAGTGAACAAATCAATCAATGTATTAAAGTTAGGCATTAAGTAACTGGAGGCAGTATATACATAACATGATAACATGCCTTTTCTGTATTGACCATATTAAGGACGCTGTAACACTGCCCACCACATACCTGCTTCATTTATTGTTTTATACTTGCAGCTGCTTATTCAGACAGCTCGTCTACCTGTCTGTCCATGTTGCCCTCCCATGACAACTGGTCCAGCCTACAGGTGCCGTCCCATTCCGGCATGTTACCCATGAGTCATAGCGGCACCTCCGGGAGCAGCTCCAGGTGAGCCCGTGCCTCCCCTCCCCCACCTGTCCCCATGCTGAGTCTCGGGCCCCCGTCTTCCCTCTTGTTCTCGCCTATACCCACATCCTGGCCTGTGTCTGCATCGTCTCACCTCGTTAACAGGACTTTCGCCTTCTTCTGTCCTGATCCATTCAGGCCCATCATTCTGGGACATGCTTTGATTTATTTCGCCATAGTTACTCTTTGTTTTCCTTTGTACTTTGCACTCTACAAGTAAAATGAATAAAAAATAGGCATTATTTTGATATTGTTTTAGTACAATGACACTAGTATATTTGTTGTTGTTTCCAGGCAACACTGCATGCTGATTTAACGTCTTTCCTTAATCTCCACCCCATTGCTCACACACAGCCAGTATCCCAGTTTGTGGTCAATGAGCTCCTCCTCACTCACCCCAGTCTCCTAGTCCAGTGGAATGTCCAACAGCTTGGGCTCTCAGTTCCTGCGTGTCATGCCCGGCTCGTCCGCTCCTCCTGTGTGCCACGCCCCCTGATTACCCACGTGTTTTCTCCCGATTTGTACCCAGCTGTATCTAGTTAATTTGCTCAGTCCTGTGTATTTCAGTCCGTGTCTTACCTGAGTCCAGTGTCTGTCATTGATGTTTGTATGCGTGAGATGTTTCCCCGTCCGCGCTTCCTAATTAAACTCCCGTTTTTGCCTGTCCGCTTGCTCCTTGCACGCCTTGCCCGCACGATCGCCTGCCTGCTTGTACCCGATCGTGACACTGCGCAGCTCTACAACTCATTACCCAGGGCTCTCGCACCCGGCCACAGTGCCCCTCTCAGGCTCCCCGCTGTATGACAGCACTGCCCCATCGGAAGTTCATGAAGCCTCACAGTACGACGCCTCTCCCCACGCGCGCTTAGCCACCACCGGGACTCCCATCACTCCTCCTTCCCTGTAGGGCGGCGCACTTCCATTATTATTACAGTTTCTACTGTCACTCTGTTGCTTTTCCTGGTGCTGGACTTTTGACAGATAAATACATTATTTGTTGCATTCAGTGACAAAAGATTGGTCTGTTTAACACCCTCAGTCTCCACCCTATGAGCCCCTTGTTGGCGGCAGAATCAGGAAGATGTCGGAGAAAGCAGAGGTAAAGTGAATAGTCACCTCGACAATAATGTGGAAACCGCTAATGGTGATCATGCCTGTGTGGGTGAAATGGATCACCACAGTATAAGCGGATGATGATTATAGACGATTTTTCCCTTTTTCTTTATGTCTGTTTACCATCTAATAGGCATTTTTTTTCTTTGGGATGCGTCTAGGTCAGATACGACCAAAATATTTTTCTCATTTCAGAAGTGAAAAAAAATATTGCTCTCAGATTCTGTTCAGTTGTAGTTTTTTAAAATAATGTACCTTGATTTGTGTTTGTTTAAAATGCCATTACCTGTTGCTTACTGGGCCGCTGAAAATGTCTGGCCCAGCTAAATTTCTTGGTTTAAAAATCTGGCCCAACTACTTTCCAGACCTGGACTAGCCCTACTGAATCATACACTAATGTTATTCTGTTATGTGGGCTGTTGTGATAGGGAGATTTGCTGGATGCTGCACGACGGGTGGTGTCCCTGCTGCAGAATGCCCTGTCTGAAGCAGCACCTAGAGACAGTGAGGGTTGTTGTTATCACCTTAATATTGTATATACGCAATCTGTTATTTCTTAACTAATATAATTGTAAGGTATTCTTCTAATATATTGTGCACAGCCAACAAAAAAGAGAAAAATGCAAAACCAAAGGAAGGCTTTCTTTTCTCTTAAAAGTCTTTTTTCTAAACCAACTGAGAGTCAGTTAGAGGGGTGTTCATTATCAGTATTGTTGCTGGCATTTCTGAAAATGTGCCAATTTTAGTCAAGTGGCTACTTTTCAAATGCAGTCCCTGGCCAAGATGAAGAAAGTTCATGAAGACTACATGATAATATTAAGCACTGACATAACAAACAACATTTTTTACATGCAAAATATACAGGAAATATACACTGCAACAGGCTAGGATAGACAAATAACCAAATACACTTGCAAGCCTGACCACTTTAGACCCCAGATTAGAAAATTGGTGAATGAGCATATATTTTTTCCAAGTTTTGTTTTGCTTTCAAGTTCTCACAAATAAAAAAAAAAAAAGATTTTCCCACTATAGCCAGATCCAGTTTCTGTGGGGGGCGGGGGGGGGGGGGTGACAATTTGTAGTAATAACTATTTCCTGCTGAAAACCACTGGTAAACTATCCACATGTCTCTGAATATCTGTGAGTCCCGAGACCTCCATGACAGATAGATATAAGTTGCTAGTGTTGATCGGCAGGAAATCTTCTCCAAAGCCCCACCACCACCTCACACCAATCCACCCAGGGTTTACTCCAAATAAATTTGCTGGTAATACAAACCGGATCAACTTGTGGTTTGTGTCCACGTGTACTAGAGACAAAGGCCCTGGTACATTCTGCGTACAACACAGCCAAGACTTGACAACCTTTATATGATGCGCATGGAATCAACCCTATGCATGGAGGCTGCAACTCTTCTCCACCGAACCCTGTAGCCCATTGACTGCAGCCTGCATTGACTATCCTGTAGCCTGCATTTGGTAGATCATTCTTGACAGAAGAAACCAAATTGTCAAGTTCCCTAACACAGAGCTCATACTCTTTTATTCTTCTTAAGATTGTTCTTCTTGAAACACCCATCAGTGTGGCTATGCAAGGCACAGGAAGTTGAGTATGGAGCATTTCTTTCAAACATTGTTCTTCAATCAAAATCTTGGGTCGTCTATTGGTGGCAGCGACTTCCTGTGTGACACATGGGGCTGGACGTTCCAGATGTGCCCTCACAAGGTCAAAGAGCTCTTGCAAAGCCAGGGTGATAGCAGGAGGTACTTCAATGTGATTAGACAGGGCCTGCAGAAGATACAGCTCCTGATGACAAAGGAACTCCAGGTAATCCAAATTTAGTGGAGTCGCGCTGAATCCTATTTCTATTTTATGCAGAAGACTTTCGAGAAGGTGGTATCTGAGCTGTTCACAGAACAAATTATAGTTAATGAGGTGTCAAGATCTTGTCTCTGATCCACACACTAGGCCTACCATTCAAAAGTTTTAATTATGAAAATGAAATGTTTTTGTTTTGTGAGGTGCTTGTTCATGTATGATGATGTAGTGGCTGCTCTGTTTGACCGTGGTAAACCTTTTCACAAACAATATAAGTGAAGAAGTATGACATTAGATCTAAGGACCAGAGTATAATAAAGTTAAATAAAATCCATCAAAAACACTTACTCAGTGGAGATTCCAATGTAGTAGGCAGACAACTTTATGGCTTTAATAATGAGTGTATTTAGCAGCTACAAGGACAAAAGATATTATAAACCTCTCCATTTTAATGCTAATTTAATAAACATTAACAGATAGCACTTAAGGTGGTTTCGCCTATAGTCTGCTAACACTAACCCGAGAACTAATATCTGAGGAGCGTTCTTCCCAGGATTTGAATTTATTAAATTGGCTTTGTGATGTTGTATTAAGAAATTTTATTCACAATGCAATTTACCGTACATTGGCCCATTCTTTTATATACGGTAAGACGAAGCGGGAAATTCGAGCGAGCGAGTGCTGTGCAGACGCGAGCGCGTAGAGGGGATGGGTTTTCAGCACTCGAGCACACGCACGCGCGTGGTTCGACTTTTGGCCCTAATTTAACGGCGAGCGAGTGAGTGAGTGCTGTGCAATCGCGAGCGCGTAGAGAGCATGGATTTTCTGTTTTTATGCGCACGACTTTTGGCACTAATTTAACGCCATAGAAATGTGTGTTTAAAAGGGGAGGAGATCGGGTTGCAGCGCTGGTGTGAGCGGTTTCTCCGGGCAGTTCGCTCGAGGCTAACGTGGCTTTGGGAACGTGGTGTACCCGTCACCCATGCCAGGGAAGAAATCAAAACCGAAATGCTAGGAATATGGACTTCATCTTACGTCAAGCGTTTTCCCCTCCATTGACGCCCATAAAGAAAAGGCTTAAAGTCCATATTCCTAGCATTTCGGTTTTGATTTCTTGTCAGGTAAGTCTTTATGGCCAGATACATTCGCGAGAAATTTGGTGATTTGTGGTGACTGTTTTAATACATTAAGTTGCGTTACGCATTTTCACATTAAGCGTTTTAGAATGTCCCGTGGCAGGTATCCCCTTCTATTGCCCTAGGGAGGGTTGTAACCCTCGTCTGTATATTAATAAAGAATAATCCTTCTATTCCTGTCTCATGTATCTGGACCTCCCCAGCAATTTAACGAAATTTGGTGGCAGCGGTTACAAGTGAACCCGTTTAAGTTTAGCGCTCATACTTCCGTCCATATGTTTAAGACCCACCTTGGCTGACTTAGCTGACATGTCCTGATTTCATAATCTTCAAATTTGTAATCTTTTCTCCTTCATCTAACTCCATGTTTTTAACTTCTTGTCATTTTCTTGCCGTTTGACTCATAGAAAATTATCAGACTTAAATGACACGTCAGCCTGTGCAGACAGCGATTTCAATGTTTTAATAAATTGGCCAGCAGGTGGGGGCAGTGCTCAATTTCATTAATGCCATTCAGAAAACTTTCAGGCTTTATGTCTTAATGAACAGCCTAGAAAAGGACAAAGCATTATATTACTGATGCATACAGCAGATCCCCAACTCAGGCTGTGTTGCATATTCTTAACAGTGCTACAGTATGTTCACACAGCCAGTACAAACAAACTTGCAAGATCTAGACCAGGGGTCACCAACCTTTTTAAAACGGAGAGCTACTTCACGGGTACTGAGCCATACGAAGTTTGATATCAGTTTTAAACGCCCTCCTAAACATGTCTAAACTTCATGCATGATAAACATGTTTTAAATGCTTTTTTATATTCAATTTCAAATCTATATAAATGCAAATGTGATAGATTAGAAACAGGACAAAATAAAATTTTAGATGATGTTCGCTGGTGAGTTGTGCTATTTTATAGAACAGGTCCACGGGCAACTCATGTGGTCATTGGGGGCATCCTTGGGGCACCATGTTGGTGACCCCTTATCTAGACCTACCACATCAGGTAGGAAGGTGCCTATTTCTACCAACTATTCAGACCATCAGACCCAAACCATACATTCAGTCATGCACAGGCACTCCACCAGAGGGCTCTACATTCTGTCCTACATCTGCTCACCTGTTAGACCCACACTCAGTCTCCATCCTGATTTCTACCTACTACTCGGACTATCTCACCAAAACCAGTCCTGTGGCCTGTTCTATGAAGCGGGGTTACTGGCTTATTGGGGAAACTTGTCGGATTTCTTGATCGGGACCTTCAACTGCTCTGCCATAGAGAGCATCCTAACATGCTGCCTTACGGTCTGGTATGCGGGCTGCTGGTGGCCTCCTACCGCTCTGCCATAGAGAGCATCCTAACATACGGCCTTACGGTGTGGTATTCGGGCTGCTGGTGGCCTCTATGACTTTTTTTGTAGACAGTCCATCTGTGTGGTGCTGTTTGCACGAATTGTTTTGGGAAATGCACTTACAGTTTTGCAGATGTTAAGGGTGATTCCAGAAATGCATCAAAGCAACTGAGGAACTGCAATGTCACTGTACAGTTACTTATAATGGGCGCCAATGTAATGTGTAGAGTGGCAAATAAACTGATTCACCATTTACTCTCATGTACATCACTTAAAATGCTTGTTTTAAATGCAAATGTGTGAATGTAAATCTAAGCAGTAAAGCTACAATTTACATTCTGTTTGCATGGTGGAAAGAACATTTAATCTGCCTTTTAAGTGTGATTAGAAGATCTAATGCCTGTGTGCTTGTAATAAGATGGTCGCTGGTTCAAACCCAGCCACAGCACATCTCTGCGTCCTTGAGCGAGGCCCTTAACCCCCAGCTCACTGGGCATCACTATGGGTGGCTGCCCTTCGCAGACAACTTACTCTGTTTACTCTAAAAAAAAGAGAGCAAGTTGAGAGAGAAGTTAAGACAATTTCTCCACAGGGACCAATAAAGTATCAATTATTATTACTGTATGAGAGACTGTCTAATATCAGATAGATAACAGACTCATACTGTGCTGAGCTTGTCTGAGAGAGATGATTAGCAAATGCTCTCCCACAGTATCTCAGCACTCTGTACAAAGAACTTTATATGCTCAGTATCTGCTCCTGTTTATCTAATTGTTCTCATTTTAACTGGATGTTAAGGAGTAAATTAATAAACGTCATGTAAGTGCACATTAAAATGCTTTTTCACTGTTACTTAAGTTCCCATGTGAACAGCCAATCAGATCAGCCTGATGTGTGTCTCTCTGTTTCCTCTCTGTTTCCTGCCCTTTCATCCCGACCACGACCATGATCTCTCACTTAGCAGCAGAGCAGTTTATTCTAAACAGTGGAAGCACAAAAATGTTCAGACTCTTTGGTCTTCTCATTTTCATTAGTAAGGCCCTATAATATAAATTATTTTGGGATTTTAATATTTTCATTTATCTGTATGATGTGATCAGTGGAATTTGGCCATTTAATCTGCATCATAGTTAATAGTTATTTAGATTACTATTATATGTCTTATTTGATTATGATTTTTTTTGTTTTTCTGTTTTTGCAGACACTGCACTGACTACAGATGTTGTTCAGCCCAGTCACCTGATGAGGGTTCAGCTTGGAGACAGTGTGACCCTGACATGCTTCTGTCAAGGAGAAACAACTTTTGTTACTTTGTTTAAGCAAGCTGTTGGTCGGAAGCCCCAGCCCATGGCGAAAGCACTTCTCTACGTACCTGGTGAATTTTACAAGGAATATAAAAGCATAAAACGTTACTCCTTACTGAATGCAGAGGGGAGTTTTAACCTCACTATTTCTAACGTGGAGCCGTCAGATTCTGCAGTGTATTATTGTGCTGCTGTGTTTCTTCATGAGGTCACCTTCGGGAATGGAACCTTTGTCATAATCACAGGTAAATGAGATTCCAACTATTTTCATATTTGCTTTATTATAATGTCAGTAAGATTATTCCCTGCAAAATAATTTTGACAGTTTAGTTGTTTGTCAATATAAAATTAGCAAAGATACCTTATTGTCTGCTTTGTTCCATAAATGTTTTTCTAAACATCAAACAAAAATCATTCATTATTATTATTATTATTATTATTATACAATTTGTTGCATTTTGCTTGCTGTCAGCCAAAAGCCTAACCTTCTCTTTATACAGATGTTAATGTTACACATTGCAGCCTCTTTAAAACAAATAACATAAAAAAATGTTTGAGTTGTTATATACAGTATAGGACTGTGCAAAAATCTTAAGCAACAAAAGAAAATTATTTTTGACGTTATTTATCTGAGCAGTCAGTGTGTATTCACTCTGAAAAAAAAAATGCATGATTTAACATATGAACTAGGGATGTGCACCATTCAGAACTGATTTGAGAATGAAATTCTCAAATACGTATCCTAAAATTCAGGATTTTGAATACATATATGAACTTGAATTTCAGTTCATTTTGTTAATCTGAATTACATTTGAATTGTGGTTGAAAACAGGTTGTGGCATTGAAATTTATATTTGAATTTAAAGAAGAAGAACGAAAAAGGGTTTGGATTCAAATTCAAGTTCATATACGTACTGTAGGTGTAGCTTTTAACTAAAATATGAACTTTAATTTAAATATGAATTATACATAAACACATTAACATTGTTATACATCATTGTTATAAAAATGTCGTTTTGTAAAGAATGAAATAATGCAACATTTGAAGTGTCACCTAAAATAATAATTATACTGTCATTTTGTGCACCATGGTGGATCTGCTCATAGGAAGAGCTGAGTGTCTCTCCTTAAAAGTCAGTGTTGGCTGCAGTGACGGCAGTTTCTAACCTAAGAAACGTCCCAAACACTTTTCCTGCATCAAAAGTCAAACTAGTCCCTATTCCTGCCATGAAAGGTTCACATAATGTCACCGATACCTGAACCAACCATGTTTATCAGAGGATGCCAACCCTTTGGCTGCAGCTTTCTCTGCACACGCTGAGAGAGTCTTCAGTGTAGCAGGAAAAGATTTCAGGCCAGAAGATTGCAAATTAAATCATGAAACCTTTGAAGATATTATGCTGAATAAATGTAATAATAATGAAAAATTAGCAATGTGTATTGGAATAAAGCATAATTGTATTTGCCATGACGTTTTGCTTTTCGCTGTAGTGCTATGGTTGAACGGAAAAAACTTACTTTTGTGTGCATAAGAAAATAAATAGGAGGAACTACGAAACCAAGTAATTCCTTTTACTATGTATACTTTTTCTTTAATGTTAAAAGATAGACAAACTAGTAATGGGCAAACAGCTCTTCGGCTCTTGAATTAAATTATGCAGGTACTACAGCAAAATGCTCAAAAATACCAAAACACATCAAGAGCTAAATATGCAAAAACAATAAATACCTTCCTGTGGAAAAGGGGCAACATAAACCAAATGTAAAGTCACGAAAATCATGAAAATATAAAGTACACTTTACACACTTCATTTCTTTGAATTGAAATTAATTATATTCATCTACCTTCATACATTAATACAAGACATTATATGATTATAATGTTTGTTATTATCATATAATTTTTATTTAGGTATTATGTAGGTGCAGTTAATGTATAGTGTTACCTGATATATACTAATAAGCAGTAATACAATAAAAAGAGAGAAGAATGTCAGCTGTTCTCCAAGAAGTTACTGATTTCTTGGATGGCTAGAAGAACATCGATTCAGTTCCCAAAAATCTGTAAGAACAATTTTTGAGGATCTGTATTTTCCATTGTTATTCTCAAAGGGCTGTCATCATGACTATTTTGCTTTTCAGGTAAAGACTCCAACAGCAGGACTGTGGTACAGCAGCCTGTGTCTGACACATTGCAGCCAGGAGACTCTGTGAGCCTGCAGTGTACGATAGAGACTGGGAGCTGTGCAGGAGAACACAGTGTTTACTGGTTCAGACATGGATCAGGAGAATCCCTTCCTGGAGTCATTTACAGCCATGGAAACAGCAGTGATGAGTGTGAGAAGAGCCCTGAGGCTGGATCTCCTACACGGAGCTGCGTCTACAGCCTCCCCAAGGGGAACCTCAGCCTCTCCGATGCTGGGACTTACTACTGCGCTGTGGCCATGTGTGGGGAGATGCTGTTTGGGAACGGCACATAGCTGGATATAGATGGTAACACCCAGTGTGGGGAGATGCTGTTTGGGAACGGCACACAGCTGGATATAGATGGTAGCACCCAGTGTGGAGAGTATATCTGCTTCAAAGTTTTATTTAGCTTATTCTGCTATTAAGACATTTATTTCTTTTTTTAATGTAATGAATTTTCTAATTTAAGTGCTTAAATTAAATTACACAGATGTTAATTTAATAATTATCCATCCATCCATCCATTTTCCAAACCGCTTATCCTATTGGGTCGCGGGGGGTCCGGAGCCTAATTTAATAATTATTTCAAATATTAATATCCATCCATCCATCCATTTTCCAAACCGCTTATCCTATTGGGTCGCGGGGGGTCCGGAGCCTAATTTAATAATTATTTCAAATATTAATATAAATTGTTAAAATGCAAAATACTAGAAGTTCATGTTAAAAATGGACTATTTACAAAACAACTGCTGTAATGTGTTATCGATTTGATCTTTAACTAATGTAATGTAAGCAAATGGGAAATGTGTCTCTATATCATTATGCTGAAATCTATCTCTTTGTTACAGGCTTTCAGAAGCTGCTGGATCCTCTTCACTCTGGCTTGCTGATAGTTTTATCTTGCAGCATTATTCTGAACGTTGCTCTCATTTGTATAAGATGTAAACTGACCTGTACACACTGTGCAGGTACGCTGCCCGGCTTTATGCACTCAGAAGGACAAAATGTAGATTTTAACAAATTATAGAAATATAAAATTGTTTTATGATAGATAACATTTTCATATTAAAACCACTCTTGCAGGTAATACAGTTTTAAAATCCATTATTAAATCTCACCTTATTTATATAAACCTTTTTGTACTGTAAGATTTACATTTTTGTATTATATCTTTCATATTTTGCAAAATCTATTGAAATATACATGTTGCAATAAGTTGCATATCAATAACTTTTATTACCAAGATCTCCTTTATAGCAATTTTATTATATATGATATATGAGAACAAATGACACGTATCCAAACATGCACACTTAAATTGACAGAAGTCATTTTTACTTTCATTTTTGAGACAAAAAGGATGTTGATTGCTTGAAAATTCGGAATGTTATCTGACCACGGTATGATACCGTGCGAAATTAAATAATATATTGATGTGTTATATATTTTAAACAGATGAAAAGAACAGTGATATATCAAAAGTGGAATGGTCACGCAAGCAAGTATGTAATAAATATTTCAAATTACAAATCGTCAGTAAAACAAATGAACCTCAGACTGATTTCCATCCTGGGATCAGCATTTTAAGTGCTATTTGTGAAAATAGGTAATAGCAAACCGATTTGATCCATCCAATTCTGCCATCTTTGTCTCCACAGTGCCATGACGAGGACACACTGAATTACGCTGCCCTGAACCTTAAGAAGCCAAAACCCAGGAGACAGAAGAAAGACGGGAATAATGACACTCTGTATTCTGACCTCCGCTACAGAGATTATGAATAAAGATGCTTCTCATTCATGTCAGTCACACAGAGTGTTCAGGGTGTAGCTTTAATAATGTTCAGAGGAGGGCAGGGGAGCCAGTGCTTCTGAGACTGAATCACGGGATTTTACGGAGCACCGGTGCTGAGTTTGGTGTCAGTGTGTTTGGGGCGCATTTTTACTGGAAGTGCAAATGTTCAAGCCAGACTGGGGGCTGAGGGAGGGGGAGAGGGGAGCCACAGAGATTATTTCTTCATGGCATGGGGGGGAATAAGCGGCTTTAATGTTGTGGAAAGGCTGAGTTGCTGCAATCAGTTCTTTGATGTCACACATGCTTACTTGTCTCCCTTGTGTACCATGCTGAATGGTTTGGGGCAAACGCACAGGGACTGATCGATTATATTAAACAGATGAAAGAAACTGAATGAAAATTTCAAGTGTTCTTAAATTACGTTTTTCATTTAATTGTGTGTTCTGGATGTATTTTTGAGTATATACATGTACCTGTATATGTACCTGTATATATACCTGTGTCGTTAATAACGATGTGGATAATTAAGAAAGAGGAGTTTTGTTTCTTGCTCCCTGTCTTGTTACTTGGCTCACAAACATACACACACATAGACACACACACAAACATACACAGACACACAAACACACACACACATAGACACACACACACACAAACACACATGCACACATGCACACACACACACTGCTACGGCTCTGTAAGAACACTACCATGCTCTTTTGTGTGAGTGGGGTGGGGGGTGTTAAATAAGATGAAAATGACAATGGCTGTACTTTTGTTATGTCAGTTGTGTTTCTATAGTCATTGTATCATATTCCACAAGCTTTTTATTCTACAAGATGTACAAGCCAGTCAGTGTATTCAGTGGGGTGTTCAGGAGTCATTAGGTTCTGAAAAATGTCTTGCATTTAAAACATAATGTACTTTTGAATACTTAAGTATTTTTAGATGCAAATACTCCAGTACTTTAACTGAAGTAAAAAATTAACTGAAAAACTTTGAGTATTATTTGACGAGGAGTATCTATACTTAACTCAAGTAGTGAAGTTGTGTACTTTGTCCACCTCTGTCCAAAAGTGACATACAGCTGTAAGCTGTTTGGGTTTGTTTGTCTGCTGAGTGCTTCTCTGCAGTGCTGCAGATGTTTCCACTGGTTAGATGCAGCTCAGGAAGACTGACCCACTGACTGCACTGTGCTGGACTCACTTTGCAAAGAGTAAAAACCACACAGACAGAACAATATCTGCTTCTTGTAAGACCCTGTTTCCTCTCTACCTCACCCAGGTCACGCTTTCAAGTATTCAGCCTAAGTTATTTTATCCAAACAAGCCACCATTATTATTCATGCAGCTGGACATTTGACTGGAGCACATGATTGCTACATATCACTACTGTACATGGAACGGAATGTACAGTTTTCACAACAGAACTTTAGAAAAGCAAAATTCTCATCAGTCCACATCTCTAACCACCACACATCCTAGGGCTCCCATTTATAATGGTACATTTTTGTTTTATTCACATTCTTTTTCATCACACAGATAAACACCATCCATTAATCTTACAGCATGTATCCTGGTCAGGGTGATGGGGACGACACCACCTATATCGAGTGTGATTTAAGGCCAAGACCTTAAAAGGGAGAGTCAAGACTGAGGCTTGTTACAAGAGCAGTGGGGCACAAAACAACAAACAACATCATTATGAATGTAAAAGAAATGGATGTATATATAAATATAGGGTAATAATAGAAACAAAAAATAAGAATATATTACATACAGAGGAATATTATAGGAATATTAAAATTAACTTATACACAATCCTTAACTTATACACAATCCTATTGCATGTAACATTATTGCTCATGTGCCAGATATTAGCCTCCCAAAGGAAGCTGCCACACAGGGCATAATGCACTGGCTCAATGCAACACTGCACATCAGTGAATAAGGAGGAACAATATTGCAGATCAGCAGCAGATAGAAACTGTATCAGAAGACAGTGAACAGGGGAAAAGTTCAATGAGCAGAGTGCAGATTATAAAGCCTGACTGCTGTGGGGCCCAATGACCTGCGGTACCGTTCTGTCACACGCCGGGTGTCTGAGTCTCTTACTGAAGGAGCTGCCCTTACGGGCCTCCATAGTCTGCTGGGGGGGTGAGAGGTGTCACATAAAATTGATGACAGCCTTGTTATCAGCCTGCTCTCATCCATCTACTCTACAGTGCCAAGGGACGCTCCTCCCTGATGATGAGAGGAGTCTAAGCATGTGGACATTTGGGATAATGTGAGTTCAGAACTGGATGGTCAGCTGTACGACTTCCAGTCTGTAGGCAGACTCATCACCTTCAGTTATGATGGCAAAACACAGTAGTATCACCTGCAAAATTCAGGATCTTCACTGGAGCAGCAGTGATTTGTGTAGAAATTGAAGAGAAGAGGGAGAGCACAGAGCCTGGAGGAGCTCAGTGCTGAGGGTCAGCGTGTCTGATGTGTGCTGTAAGCATACAGATGTCCTGCATTTGTGGAACATTTTGTTTGTGCTGCTGTTTATATGTGTTGTTGACGCTGCAGTCAGTAATTTTCCACTAGCAGTCTCACCTCTGCATTTTACAGGAAGACTGACCGACTGAGAGCAGGGTGTTTTGTGTCTCTCTTCTCAGTGAGCGAAAACCACACAACCATCAGGTCCTCAGCTCAGGCCCACTGCTTCACTAGAAAAACCACAAAGGGTATTTTTATCTAAAAGTGGGTGAGCAAGTGAGATGTTATTGACAGCATGAATTTGTCTACTAACATTTTAAATTCAAACCTAAAAAGCAGTATGTCCAGGATGTCAGTAATTACATTTAGTCAGTATGAACAATTTGGGTGCAATAATATAGAATAATGTAGAATTTTGCATAATTCAGTTAATACCAGTAAGATACCGATCATTAACACTATAAGGTCATGTTGCTGAATCTCATTGTTAAAGTTAAATGAATCTACGCATTTTTATACACACAAGACTGTGCTTAGTTCATCTTTCAGTCAAAATCACACAGTGAGGCAAATCTGACCATCTTAATTGTTTTTGCTTGTGTGGAATGGCATCCCATGCAGGCCTGTGCTCTGTGCTTCCTGGGACAGGTCCCACCCTCTCCAGACCCCGATGAGAATTAGTAGTCGCTGGATAAAAGATTGACAAAAGATAAAAATACAAAAGTCATTCTTGCTGTCTAACCTCTGATTACTGCATGACATTTCTGATTTCTGATAACTGATAAGTAGAAAATATGTTTAGTCTCTTGCTTGGTGGTAAGAAAAAAGGAGAACCACAAAGAGCACAGTCATTTTCAAGGTTATTTCTCACTGGTCAGTGTGAAAGGCTGCGTCATTAATATAACGCCGGGCTCAGCACAGTGACTGCACCTGCGCTGCACTGTAGAACACAAGCCAGGCTGCAGACCATCAGCCCTGAAAGTTAAAACAGGACTCGTATGTGTGTCATGTGGTGTTTAATAAAAATTTACAGGACAGAACATAGTGGATTCAGTTTCCTTTGCTCTTACACTCCCAGTCCAAAGTGTGGCCACGACTGCTGTCAATGCATCTGTCTCTTTTTTCACCTTAATTTTTCACCTGTGTTATTAACCTTAATATCAAAAGGCTCCAAAGCAGTACAGTAATGCAGAACAAATATTGTAACTAACAAGGAAGTGGGGAGGTAATGGACAGAAGTGTTGGTTTTTGGTAACTCCACTCCTCTGACCTCCACTGTAATTTTAGGTTCCTTGGAACAATATTGTAAACCAGTCATCACACATCACACACATAAAGTCGACACCAACCTTAAGTTTGACACTCAGATAAGGTTAGTTGTCAAGTCAAGCTTTTTACAATTGAGGCAGTTGGCCAAAATAAAGCAAAATAAAGCCAATTCTTTCTAGGCAGCACTTTGAGGACAGTAATCCACTCTTTTGTCACTACTAGTTTGGACCACTGTAACGCCCTCTATGTTGGGGTTAGAGGCTCCACTATTGTTCACCTCCAGAAGGTTCAAAATGCTGCCGCACATGGAAATATGAGCATGTCTCCCCCATTTTAGCCTCACTCCACTGGCTGCCCGTACATTTTAGGATTCATTTTAAAATTCTGTTATTTGCTTTTAAAGCCCTCAGTGGTCTTGCTCCATCTGACCTCTGTGAGCTGCTTCACCCTTACACCCCCACCCGCTCTCTCAGGTCAGCTGATCAGCTGTTCCTGACGGTTCCTAAGACTCAGCGTGAGCTTAGAGGGGATCGAGCCTTTGCAGTCGCAGCTCCTAAAATGTGGAATGACTTGCCTTTTCACATTAGAGAGGAATCCCCTCTGTCCGTTTTTAAATCTCTTCTAATCTCTTCTCCTTCACCTTTGACACATTGTGAGATGTTAATTTTAATAGTAAATCTTATTTTAATCTTAGCCTTTTCTTTATTAATTAATTGATTTTTTTAAATTTTTATTAATGGCCTTTTACTCACATTGAATGTTTTGGTTTTTATTAAATTTCTTTTACTTCGTTTTTAAGTGTGTGAATGTTTTTATTTATTCCTTTGTGCAGCACTTTGGTCCATAAGGTTGTTTAAAGTGCTTTTCAAATAAAGAGCTGGATTGGATTACATTGGAAGATGGCTCAACAAATCTCTTTCACAGAATGTAAAATTCGACAGAGGGCGCAAGGTGACATTCTGTCAGGGGCCCAGAATTTTTAGCTACACCTCTGTGTTACTGTGTTTTTTTTGTTCTAGCCATCAATAACTCTGGAGTTGCTATATCGCCACCTGGTGGTGAAAAGATCAGACAAAAATATGTACACATGTTACCAACAGTTTGAAATTGAAGTGCAGAGTTAACAGGTTTAATTAATCGTCCCCACGGATGCCAGTCATGAAATTTGAGAATTGCAAATTAAAACACAGGAAAAAATCAGGAACACTACAAGATAAAATATTTAGCAAACACTCAATGTGCATCCAGGGTGACAAGGGACAACTGGAGGATGATATGACAATCTGACAGTGACATTCACAGCACTTTATATGTTGCCAAAAACAGAAAAGGGGATTAAAATCAAGAATCAGAAATCATGTATGAGGGTGGGGCTGCTTGGTGGTGCAGTGATTAGCACTGTTACCTCCCACCACTGGGACTCAGGTTCGAGTCTCCGCCTGGGTCACATGTGTGGGGAGTTTGCATGTTCTCTCTTGCTAAATTGGCCGTAGGAGTGCATGTGTGTGTGAATGGTGTGTGAATGTGCCTTGCAATGAGCTGCCCCCCCGTCCTGGGTTGTTCCCTGCCTCGTGCACAGATCCTGCCAGGATAGGCTCTGGACCCCCCCGCGACCCAGTAGCATAAGCGGTTTAGACAATGGATGGATGTATGAGGGTGAGTCACAATGACGACAGCTGCTCTGTTGACTTGGTCCCAGGAGTCGTCAGCGTTGGTCTGCCGGGGCCCCCGTCCTGTCTGTGGAAGCACCCGTCTTGTTGGCTGTTCTCTCTGCCTGGGCCCCCTCTCCTGCTGCCTCACGTTTGGGTTGAAGTGGCTCCCCCAGTGCTTCTGTAAAGCTCTTTGTGTATCTTAGAAAAGGGGCTGTATAAATGTAACATTCATTCATTTATTCAAGGTCCCAGCCAGAAGAGTGCAGTACTACACTGTCCCCCACAGCCTGAATCAGCTGGATGTTATAGGATTAAGACACTTCCTGCATTAGGCCATTTACCCTCAGTGTATTTCCATACCCTGACAGGATGGATGACAATACTATGGCCCTAATTTTCAATACACAGTTTTCACAGGAGTCTCACCCTCATCCACATTCTCTGCATTCCTTATCTCATGCTTCTTTGCCACCCGCATCTCCTCTGCCTGCTTTGTCTCATTTTCCCACAATTGAAACACCGTCCAATTTGTCTCTGTTTTAGTTCTACCACATTAGTCCCTGAGCAACCAGTCTGATCCCGTTCCTCTAATTTCAGACGCATCTGGCTTATCTGATTGGGACTGAAGCTGCTGTTACTAGGAAAACCACATTCGTCCCACTGGGGCAGGTCTGACACCGCGTCCCTTCCCATATGTCTCCCATAATTGTTGTACAGAATTTCAGCTGGAGTTCTTTCCCAGAAGCAAGTAATTTCACTTTAGCACCTGTTCAGTAAAAGTCAAGTAGGTCTTTAATGTTATTTTTAACTTTACACAGTTGAGTATAGTACAGTTACAAAAGAAACTGTTTCCCTCGGACCAAGGTGCTACTTAAATTAACAGAAGACTAACACATACCAACCTAGCAACATACTGTATGGTGCATAATGAGCAAAAACTGTGCAAACATTGCAGGACAGTGCAAAAAGAGAGGACAACTGACACCAACGAGCACAAACAGCAACAGTAAACCCAGTACTGAGAAGGCGCAGTTTGGTTGTCCAATGAGGTAGCAATAAAAATAAATAAAAGTAACTGTAAACATGGCGACAATAAGATAAAAAATAGTAGTTAAATAATAAAGTGTGTTAATGAGTGTATGTGTGTGTGGTATCAGATTAGTCCCTGAGAGTTCAGTAGTCTGACGGCATGGGGGATAAAGCTGTTTGAGTCTGGCTGTAAAGGCCCGAATGCTCCGGGACCTATTTCCAGAAGGCAGGAGGGTGAAACGATAATGTGAGGGGGTGGGTGGGGTCATCCACAATGGTGGTGGCTTTGCGGATGCAGTGTGTGGTGTGAATATCTGTGATGGAGGGGAGAGATATGTTAGGGTTATCTTCTTCTGAAGATGCGCTGGAAACAAACCAGTCTCTGAACACAGAACAACGCAGACAGCTGTGATGACGTTTTACTTGCTGCAAGGTGTAGGGAATCCACTTGCAGAGTCTCCGCAGTTTCAGCAAAATGATGGTTTATTGAACAGCAAAAATAATACAATGTAATACAGTGTAGAGACACACCGGTACTGAAAGGCAGCTCAGATACAAATTGAAGACAGTTCTTCACCCCCCTTTATACCCAAAAAGGCCCTCCCCCACCAAGGTGTTGTGTGTAGGTGTTGTGAGTGAATTTACATATAAAGAGTGACCCCCTGGAGTGTGAGGATCCTGAGACAGGGACGGGACAGGACAGGGTGGAGACTTTTATGATCATTGTAATTCAATTCTTATCACCTTATCTTATCCTTATCACCATAGTGGTGCCAACTGGAACCCCCATTCTCTCCCTGGCTTCCCCCATGATCATAAATTCCTAACATTGTCTGCATTCAAATGATCAACCAGAACCTTGGGACATTTTTACCACTTTTCCTTACAAAGGGAAGCCCGGTCCTGACCTCGAGGTGTCAGCCTCTCAGTCGAACTCAGCCAACTTCGAAAGAGTAACTCCCCTCGCAGTGTCTTTTATTGAGGTACACAAACAGGATATGCAACTGACATTGAACATTGTTTGTCACCATATATGGGGTGGAAATATTCAAGCGACAGTTCTTGAGACGTGTTATTGCTCAATTAAGATCAAGCTGCGGCAGGGTGTTGTTTCTAAGCGTCTAGCAAAATGATGATAAAAAAAGTACATATTCTCTAACACGATACTCCCAATGATTTTCTCACCTGTCATCACTATCTGTTGTAGGGACTTGTGATCTGAGGCGACACAGTTCTCAAAGCAGACCGTGATGCAGCTGCTCAGGGTGCTTTCAACAGTTCCCCAATAGAGTGTGAGAATGGGAGATGGGCTTTTCTGAGCTTCCGTGGAGAGTAGAGGTGCTGCTGTGCTTTCCTTACTATGGAGCTGATGTTGAAGGACCTGGTGAGATTCTCCGCCAGATGGACAACAAGGAATCTGGTACTCTCTACGATCTCCACAGATGAGCCATCGATGTGCAGCAGAGAGTGGTCACTCTGTGTTTTGTGTTCTTCTAACGTCAACAACCATCTCTTTGGTCAACATTCAGAGACAGGTTGTTGGCTCTGCAGCAGTCCGATAGTCATCACACTTCCTCTTTGTATGCTGAGTCACCGTTTTTATTGATGAGACCCACAACAGTCTTGTCATCTGCCTGATGTTGATGATGGAATTCGAAATGTGCATTGCTGCTCAGTTGTGAGTCATCGGAGTTAACAGCAGTGGGCTGAGCATAAAGTCCTGGGTTCCTGCTACAGCGTCTGAGCAGTTGCCTTCGTCGCCCATAGCTCCTGCGCAGCCCGAGCAGCCGCCTCCGCTGCCCCCTGCGGCCCCAGAGCCCGAGCAGCCGCCGCCTGCTTTGCCCGTAGCTCCTGAGCAGCCGCCTCCGCTGCCCCCTGCGGCCCCAGAGCCCACGCCCGAGGCGCTCCCTCCGCCTCAAATGACTGTGCCCCCTGGGGCTCTTGTTCCTGGCCCCACTCCTGTCCCTGACCCAGCTCCAGACTTTCCTGCCCTAGTCCCCGAGGAGGTCCCGGACAGTCTGACCACCGTGTGTGCCACGCCCCCTGATTATCCACGTGTGCTTCCCTGATCGTACCCAGCTGTGTCCGATTATTTTCAATCAGTCCTGTCTATTTGAGTTCATGTCTTACTAGAGTTCAGTGTCCGTCATTGAAGTCCGTCTGCGTGAGATGTTTCCTGCACCCCGTGTTCCTAATAAATCCCCGTATCCTGCCTGCCTTGCCTGTTTCCTGCCCGTCCGCCGCTCCCGTTAAATGGCGATCGTGACACAAGGCACACGCACATCAAGTACCAATGCAGCAAATACAGATGAACAATTTAGGAGGAATACTAGTCAAAGGAAGGAAGAAAAGCAGCCCACCCTATCTCATGGTCACGGACACAAACATCAGGGAGTGTTATGAAGAAGACATCACACTTAACACCATTGGTTTTATGCAGTGAATTACACCAGAGAGAGTTTTTACATTCTAGCTGTGTTACGTAACATTCCTCAGCCTTCAGGTTTTTTCCACACAATGCACGACATGCAGGGGTGCCAAACAAAACAGCGGAACTGCAGTGTAGCCAATTATTTGTTTCAGTAGTTTTAAGAAAACTAGAACATAAAATGTTTGTTTTACTTAGTCCACAAAAGAGTTTTTACCTATCTTAGTGTATTTTACATCACATACACTCTCGGTCCGTTGTGGAGTCCATCCCACTGTAGTTGGAGAATGCTGCCATCAGTCGCTTGGTGTAGCACTCGCAGGATTTACCAGGCTCCTGTTTAAACTGATGCATCATGCCCCAGTCCATGCGCAGGAGGACCAGTCCTCTGAAGGGCTGTCGCATGGTGAGGCCTGTTCTGCCTGGGGTCCAGCAGGTCACTGGCAATGTCCTTCAACTCACAGTGGGCTTGCGTTCATAGTGGGGTACCGCAGGGTTCGATTTTAGGACCACTATTGTTCCTAATTTACATAAATGATATGGATACCAATATATACAGTAAACTGGTGAAATTTGCAGATGACACCAAGGTGGGTGGTGTAGCAGATACTGAATTAGTGGCTCAGCAGCTACAGCGGGATCTTGATTTAATTAGTGACTGGGCCGATACCTGGCAGATGAAATTTAACGTCGATAAATATAAGGTACTCCATCTAGGGAGCAGAAATATAAAGTACAGGTATTTCATGGGTGTCACTGAAATAAAGGTAGCTGATCATGAGAAAGACCTTGGTGTGTATGTTGATGCTTCCATGTCCCATTCTCGCCAGTGTGGGGAAGCAATAAAAAAGGCCAATAGGATGTTGGGGTATATCTCCAGGTGTGTGGAGTTTAAGTCAAGGGAGGTAATGCTAAGATTATACAATTCCCTTGGTGAGACCTCACCTAGAATATTGTGTGCAGGTTTGGTCACCATATCTTAAAAAGGACATTGTGGCCTTAGAAAAGGTGCAGCGTAGGGCCACAAAAATGATTCCTGGTCTTAGAGGAATGTCATACGAGGAATGGTTACTTGAGCTAAATCTGTTCAGTCTCAAGCAAAGGAGATTGAGGGGGGGACATGATCCAGGTATATAAGATTCTAACAGGTTTGGATGCTGTTCAACCAAATAGTTACTTCAGCATTAGTTTAAATACACGAACTCGTGGCCATAGGTGGAAATTAGCGGGAGAACATTTCAAGCTGGATTTAAGGAAGCACTTCTTTACGCAGCGTGTAGAGTATGGAATAGTCTTCCTGATAATGTAGTGCAAGCTGAATCCTTGGGTTCCTTTAAATCAGAGCTAGATAAGATTTTAACGACTCTGAGCTATTAGTTTAGTTCTCCCCAAGCGAGCTTGATGGGCCGAATGGCCTCGTCTCGTTTGTATAGTTCTTATGTTCTTATGTTCAACTCCCTTCATCTACAGTGTCAGATGAGCAAACCTTATCTCCCCCTTGAGGATTTGGACATACCAACATAGGGGCAAGAATTTCTGCTACCTCGTCCTGCTGCCTGAGTGTTTCGCCACGGCACTTCTTCACCGAGAAGGAGGTAGAGTCGGGTGCTGAATGGTTATGATCCTCGTCTGCAGGGGGGAGAGGGGAAGGGGCAGGGGAACCACTGGCTACTCCTCCCTCGGTGGCATAAGGAGGAAGCTGCTGTTTGGGCAGCAATGCTTGGGCAGGAGCCACACAGTTTTATTTCTGGGTATCTAATTAGCGGACACCATTAGGTCCCTTCAGGGGCTCCACAGACAAACTCATTGACAAAATAGAATTTGTCACAGAAAAATTCTTTGTCACATGCTCAGTCGACATGGACTGTGTGCTATTTACATATTTTTGGCACAAACGAAATCTCATATGCATATCGATGTATCTTTCGCACAAGTGGACCTCCATCACTTTAAAGAGGGTAAACTCTGATCAGGAAATTTACGACGTCAGAATAAACGGATTTTTTAACAGAAGTAACTGACATGCCCTAATAAGGAAATGCATACAATCAGAATACAATATCTGTGGTTTTTAACAGTGGTAACAATCTGATAATGAAAGGAATCAGATCAACATTTCTATAGCATG